>NC_074670.1:50251408-50258908 GCF_029448725.1 Salvelinus fontinalis
GATGGTAAGGGGCCGTGGGCACAACCGGGAGAATATCGCCTTCCTCGTGAAGAGCTGGAGGCAGCTAAAGCCGAGAGGAGGCGATATGAGGAGGCAGCACGGAGACAAGGCTGGAAGCCCGTGAGTACAACCCAAAAATTTCTTGGGGGGGGCCTTAAAGGGAGTGTGGCGAAGTCAGGTAGGGAAACCTGCGCCTACTCCCTGTACTTACCGTGGAGAGCGAGAGTACGGGCAGACACCGTGTTACGCAGTAGAGCGCACGGTGTCTCCTGTACGCGTGCATAGCCCGGTTCGGTACATTTCAGCTCCACGTATCGGCCGGGCTAGACTGAGTGTTGAGCCGTATGTCATGAAGCCGGCCCAACGCATCTGGTCACCAGTGCGTCTCCTCGGGCCGGCGTACATGGCACCAGCCTTACGCATGGTGTCCCCGGTTTGCCTAAATAGGCCGGTGCGGGTTATTCCACCTCCCCGCACTGGTCAGGCGACGGGGAGCATACAACCAGGTAAGGTTGGGCAGGCTCGGCGCTCAAGGGAGCCAGTACGCATGCACGGTCCGGTATTTCCGGCGCCACCTCCCCGCCCCTACCCAGTACCACCAGTGCCTCCTCCACGCACTAGCCCTATGGTGCGTGTCTCCAGCCCTTTACCACCAGTGCCTAAACCACGCACTAAGCCTCCTGTGTGTCCCCAGAGTCTTGTGTGTCCTGTTGCTGCTCCCCGCACTAGCCCTGAGACGCGTGTCCCCAGCCCGGTACCACCAGTCCCGGCACCACGCACCAGGCCTACAGTGCGCCTCAGCCGGCAGGAGTCTGCCGTCTGCACAGCGATGCCTGAACTGCCCGTCTCCCCAGCGCCATCTGAGCCATCCGTCTCCCCAGCGCCATCTGAGCCATCCGTCTCCCCAGCGCCATCTGAGCCATCCGTCTCCCCAGCGCCATCTGAGCCATCCGTCTCCCCAGCGCCATCTGAGCCATCCGTCTCCCCAGCGCCATCTGAGCCATCCGTCTGCAATGAGCCTGCAAAGCCGCCCGTCTGCCATGAGCCTGCAAAGCCGCCCGTCTGCCATGAGCCTACTGAGCCGCCCGCCAGACAGGAGCCGCTAGAGCCGCCCGCCAGACAGGAGCCGCTAGAGCCGCCCGCCAGACAGGAGCCGCTAGAGCCGCCCGCCAGACAGGAGCCGCTAGAGCCGCCCGCCAGACAGGAGCCGCTAGAGCCGCCCGCCAGACAGGAGCCGCTAGAGCCGCCCGCCAGACAGGAGCCGCTAGAGCCGCCCGCCAGACAGGATCCGCCAGAGCCGCCAACCAGACAGGATCCGCCAGAGCCGCCAACCAGACAGGATCCGCCAGAGCCGCCAACCAGACAGGATCCGCCAGAGCCGCCAACCAACCAGACAGGATCCGCCAGATCCGTCAGCCAACCAGACAGGATCCGCCAGATCCGTCAGCCAGCCAGCCATGAGCAGCCAGATCCGTCAGCCAGCCAGCCATGAGCAGCCAGATCCGTCAGCCAGCCAGCCATGAGCAGCCAGATCCGTCAGCCAGCCAGCCATGAGCAGCCAGATCCGTCAGCCAGCCAGCCATGAGCAGCCAGATCCGTCAGCCAGCCAGCCATGAGCAGCCAGATCCGTCAGCCAGCCATGAGCAGCCAGATCCGTCAGCCAGCCATGAGCAGCCAGATCCGTCAGCCAGCCATGAGCAGCCAGATCCGTCAGCCAGCCATGAGCAGCCAGATCCGTCAGCCAGCCATGAGCAGCCAGATCCGTCAGCCAGCCATGAGCAGCCAGATCCGTCAGCCAGCCATGAGCAGCCAGATCCGTCAGCCAGCCATGGGCCGTCCCTCAGTCCGGAGCTGCAGTCCCTCAGTCCGGAGCTGCAGTCCCTCAGTCCGGAGCTGCCGTCCCTCAGTCCGGAGCTGCCGTCCCTCAGTCCGGAGCTGCCGTCCCTCAGTCCGGAGCTGCCGTCCCTCAGTCCGGAGCTGCCGTCCCTCAGTCCGGAGCTGCCGTCCCTCAGTCCGGAGCTGCCGTCCCTCAGTCCGGAGCTGCCGTCCCTCAGTCCGGAGCTGCCGTCCCTCAGTCCGGAGCTGCCGTCCCTCAGTCCGGAGCTGCCGTCCCTCAGTCCGGAGCTGCCCCTGACCCTGGTGCTGCCCCTGACCCTGGTGCTGACCCTGGTGCTGCCCCTGACCCTGGTGCTGCCCCTGACCCTGGTGCTGCCCCTGACCCTGCCCCTTACCCCGGTACTGCCCCTTACCCCGGTACTGCCCCTTACCCCGGTACTGCCCCTTACCCCGGTACTGCCCCTTACCCCGGTACTGCCCCTTAGTCCGGAGCTGCCCCATAGTCCGGAACTGCCCCTTAATGCAGTGGGGTTAATGTGGAGGGGGGTCATTTGGAGGAAGCTAAGGAGGTGGTTAGGGACTGTGGTGACGTGGGGACCACGACCAGAGCCGGAGCCGCCACCGTGGATGGAAGCCCACCCAGACCCTCCCCTAGACTGTGTAATGGTGCGCCCGGAGTTCGCACTTTAAGGGGGGGGTTATGTCACGCCCTGGCCTTAGTATTCTTTGTTTTCTTTATTATTTTAGTTAGGTCAGGGTGTGACATGGGGAATGTTTGTGTTTTGGGTGATTCTATGGTAAAGGGGGTGTTGGGTGTAGTATATGGGTTTGTGTTGAGTACATGTGTCTAGCGTTGTCTATGTATGTTTAGTTGTCTAGGAGAGTCTATGGTTGCCTGAATGAGTTCCCAATTAGAGACAGCTGATTTCTGTTGTCTCTGATTGGGAGCCATATTTAGGGTAGCCATAGGCTTTCATTTGATGTGAGTAGTTGTCTATGTGATACGTTTGTAGCCTGTGTGTGCGCATCGTTATTTAGCTTCACGATCGTTTATTGTTTTTGTTAGTTCGTAAGTGTGTTTTATTTCGTTTTGCCTTCTTCGTCAATAAAAGGAGATGTGTTATTTTCCTAATGCTGCGTTTTGGTCCGTCAATCCTCCAAACGATCGTGACAATTAAGTATATGATTTGATATTTGATAGAGCAGTCTGACTGAGCGGTGGTAGGCAGCAGCAGGTTCGTAAGCATTCATTCAAACAGCACATTACTGCGTTCGCCAGCAGCTCTTAGTAATGTTTGATGCACAGAGCTGTTTGTCTTCAATCCTATCAACTCCCGAGACTAGGCTGGCAAAACTAAAGTGCCTACAAGAACATCCAATAGTCAAAGGTATATGAAATACAAATGGTATAGGGAGAAATAGTCCTATAATTCTTACAATAACTACAACCTAAACTTCTTAACTGGGAATATTGAAGACTCATGTTAAAAGGAACCACCAGCTTTCATATGTTCTCATGTTCTGAGCAAGGAACTTCAAAAACTTCTTATGGCTAGGCGTCCCAACAGTGGGACACCTGTCGACAATTTCCGGTGAAATTGGAGGGCGCGTAATTCAAATAACCAATCGTAAACATCTAGGTACATACAAGTGTCTTATGTCGGTTAAAAGCTTAAATTCTAACTGCATCGTCCGATTTACAATAGGCTTTATAGCGAAAGCATGCCATGCGATTGTTTGAGGATTGCGCCCCACATCAACATATTTTTCAACCAGCACAGGCTTCATAAAATCACAAATAGTGAGTGTCCTCCACCCAGCCCAGACACAGTCTGACTCGCATGTCATTTGGAGCCCTGCCAGTAGTGAGTACAAAACTTGCAAACAGTGCAAAAGCCAGGGGCCAGGTGTGGTGTCAGCCAGTTGAGCCCATAGACTGGGCACTGAGTCAGAGGTAGAGTAAATGCTTGGTTGGAGACAGGGAGTCTATCACACTCTCTACCTTCTCTCTCTGTGTGTCTCCTCTCTCTCTCTCTGTCTCTCTCTCTCTCTCACTCTTTCTTGCTCTCTCTGTCTCTCTTCTCTCTCTCCTTAAACGTAGACGGAGAATTGATCTTTGTCTCTGTGAACAACTCTGTGAACATTTCTCTCTCTCTCTCAATTCAAGTCAAGTCAATTCAATTCAAAGGGCTTTATTGGCATGGTAAACATATGCTGTTTAGATGGTATTAAGTACAGTATATACAGTTGAAGTCGGAAGTTTACATACACCTTAGCCAAATACGTTTAAACTCAGTTTTTCGCATTTCCTGACATTTAATCCGAGTAACATTTCCCTGTCTTAGGTCAGTTAGGATCCCCACTTTATTTTAAGAATGTGAAATGTCAGAATAATAGTGGAGAGAATGATTTATTTCAGCTTTTATTTCTTTCATCACATTCCCAGTGGGTCAGAAGTTTACATACACTCAATTAGTATTTGGTAGCATTGCCTTTAAATTGTTTAACTTGGGTCAAACGTTTTGGGTAGCCTTCCACAAGCTTTTTTAAAATACATTTATTTCACCTTTATTTAACCAGGTAGGCCAGTTGTGAACAAGTTCTCATTTACAACTGCGACCTGGCCAAGATAAAGCAAAGCAGTGCGACACAAACAACAACACAGAGTTACACATTGAATAAACAAACATACAGTCAATAATACAATAGAAAATGTCTATATACAGTGTTTGCAAATGAGGTAGGATAAGGGAGGTAAGGCAATAAAAAGGTCATAGTGGCGAAATAATTGCAATATAGCAATTAAACACTGGAGTGATAGATGTGCAGAAGATGAATGTGCAAGTAGAGATACTGGGGTGCAAAGGAATAAAATAAATACAAGAAATAACAGTATGGGGATGAGGTAGTTTGATGGGCTATTTACAGATGGGCTATAAACAGGTGCAGTGATCTGTGAGCTGCTCTGACAGCTGGTGCTTAAAGCTAGTGAGGGAGATATGAGTCTCCAGCTTCAGTGATTTTTGCAGTTCGTTCCAGTCATTGGCAGCAGAGAACTGGAAGGAAAGGCTTTGGGGGTGACCAGTGAAATATACCTGCTGGAGTGCGTGCTACGGGTGGGTGCTGCTATGGTGACCAGTGAGCTGAGATAAGGCGGGGCTTTACCTAGCAAAGACTTATAGATGACCTGGAGCCCGTGGGTTTGGTGACGAATATGAAGCGAGCTTCCCACAATAAGTTGGAGGTGTCAGAGGAAGGCCCTAAAAATTGTCAAAGACTCCAGCCACCCTAGTCATAGACTGGTCTCTCTGCTACCGCACTGCAAGCGGTACCGGAGTCTAGGTCCAAGAGACTTCTAAACAGCTTCTACCCCCAAGCCATAAGACTACTGAACACCTAATCAAATGGCTACCCAGACTTTTGCATTGCCCCCCCCCCCCCCCCCTTTTACACTGCTGCTACTCTCTGTTGTTATCATCTATGCATAGTCACTTTAATAACTCTACCTACATGTAAATATTACCTCAACAAACCAGTGCCCCCGCACATTGACTCTGTACTGGTACCCCCTTGTATATAGTCTCACTATTGTTATTTTACTGCTGCTCTTTAATTTCTTGTTACTTGTATTTCTTATTCTTATCCAAATTTTTTAAAACTGCATTGTTGGTTAGGGGCTCGTAAGTAAGCATTTCACAGTAAGGTTGTATTCGGCGCATATGACTGATACAATTTGATTGATTTGATTTCAGTTTGTCCGTGATGTGTACGTCGAGGAGCTTAAAACTCTATGCAGTGTTGTAACGATGTAGAAATAGTTCAAGTACAAAAGGGAAAATAAATAAACATAAATATGGGTTGTATTTACAGCAGTGTTTGTTCTTCACTGGCTGCCCTTGTCTTGTGATAACAGGTCACAAATAGTGTTGAAGTGATGGCACACTGTGGTATTTCACCCAATAGATATGTGTCACGCCCTGACCTTAGAGAGCCTTTTTGGGTGTGACTTGGGTGGGCAATCTATGTGTTCTATTTCTTTGTTGGCCGGGTATGGTTCCCAATCAAAGGCTGCTGTCTATCGTTGTCTCTGATTGGGGATCATACTTACATACTGTTTTCCACCTGAGTTTGTGGGATCTTGATTTTGTTAGTTGCTGTATAGCCTGCAGAACTTTTCGTTCATTTTGTAGGTTTTTGGTGTTCATTTTAAAATAAAGTAAGATGTTTGCCTACCACGCCGCACCTTGGTCTCATTCCAACAACGGACGTAACAATATGGGAGTTTATCAAAATTGGATTTGTTTTCGAATTCTTTGTGTATTTGTGTAATCTGAGTGAAATATGTGTCTCTAATATGGTCATACATTGGGCAGGAGGTTAGGAAGTGCAGCTCAGTTTCCACCTCATTTTGTGGGCAGTGTGCACATATCCTTTATTTTCTTGAGAGCCAGTTCTGCCTACGGAGGCCTCTCTCAATAGCAATGCTATGCTCACTGAGTCTGTACATACTCAAAGCGTTCTTTAATTTTGTGTCAGTCACAGTGGTCAGGTACTCTCTCTCTCTCTCTCTCTCTCTCTCTCTCTCTAGTCTCTAGTCTCTAGTCTCTAGTCTCTAGTCTCTAGTCTCCAGTCTCCAGTCTGAGTTGGGCTGCAGCCATGGGTCTGTTCTGTCCAGCCACATGGATAACACTCTGTCCTGTCTGACACCTCACAACCCATTTTTAAATGAAATATTGTCCTAAAAGTGAGGCGTTATTGGTTGATTTTGATGGGGATGTTCTAGTGGGAGGGTTAAATTCAACTTCCAAAATACATACCCACACACAGAGGCAGGCACACTTGAAAGCATGCACATCCATACACAAACAGACATACACGTAAAACCACATACGTAACCAGGTTATAAGTGACAATAACGACTTCTGACCTGGCATATTTGCACACCCCAAATAAAAGTTTGAAAAAGAGAGAAGTTGGAAATGGCGCGGTGGCTGTAATGGAAGTGTCATAAATAGTTCATAGATGCTGGCAGCAGCATGCCTGCCTCTGAACACTGAGAGCTGGGCACAGGCCATAGAGCTTACAGGGGGAAGTTTTTTCGAGCAGTCTATTATTTCATAATGCAGTTTAAATGTGACTTATGTGCTTGTGTAGAGGCACTCCAAAGTGGCAGTCACAGCACATGCAGTCACACAGTATGGACTGTGGTAGTGGAGGTGATATGGGCATAGCATCCTGCCCTCTAGTGGTCAGTGAATGGCTGTCCAACTGCTCAGGAGACAGACAGACAGTGAAGTGTGTTAGTACCGTACTGTCTGAGCACGTGTGTATGCAGAGGTAAGAGAGGCAGTAGGTTGTGTGGACAGTCGGAGCAGCACTGCCTTAGAATTTAAAGCTCAGCAGGTGAACCAGCTTGTGTTTCTTTCTTGAAGTCCTGAAATATATCTTAACTTACAAAAGACATCTCAAAGTGAACCTTGTTACTGCACCTATTTCCCTGTAAATCCTGTCTCCAACCAAGTTTAAGAGAAGACACGGTTTAGTGAACAGAGTCGATAAAGCAAGCAGACAACACAACCTCAATTAGTGGGCAGCTCACGTAAGAGCTGAACACAACACAGATCGAAACCAGTCAACACCAACCCCCACAAATTCCCCATACAA
>NC_074670.1:50263908-50305707 GCF_029448725.1 Salvelinus fontinalis
TTAGGTTATTACTCTATAGTACAGGACGTCCCCTGTCAGAGGGAGGTTGTTAGGTTATTACTCTATAGTACAGAACGTCCCCTGGCAGAGGGAGGTTGTTAGGTTATTACTCTATAGTACAGGACGTCCCCTGGCAGAGGGAGGTTGTTAGGTTATTACTCTATAGTACAGGACGTCCCCTGGCAGAGGGAGGTTGTTAGGTTATTACTCTATAGTACAGGACGTCCCCTGGCAGAGGGAGGTTGTTAGGTTATTACTCTATAGTACAGGACGTCCCCTGGCAGAGGGAGGTTGTTAGGTTATTACTCTATAGTACAGGACGTCCCCTGGCAGAGGGAGGTTGTTAGGTTATTACTCTATAGTACAGGACGTCCCCTGGCAGAGGGAGGTTGTTAGGTTATTACTCTATAGTACAGGACGTCCCCTGGCAGAGGGAGGTTGTTAGGTTATTACTCTATAGTACAGGACGTCCCCTGGCAGAGGGAGGTTGTTAGGTTATTACTCTATAGTACAGGACGTCCCCTGGCAGAGGGAGGTTGTTAGGTTATTACTCTATAGTACAGGACGTCCCCTGGCAGATGGAGGTTGATAGATTATTACTCTATAGTACAGGACGTCCCCTGGCAGAGGGAGGTTGATAGGTTATTACTCTATAGTACAGGACGTCCCCTGGCAGAGGGAGGTTGTTAGGTTATTACTCTATAGTACAGGACGTCCCTTGGCAGAGGGAGGTTGTTAGGTTATTACTCTATAGTACAGGACGTCCCCTGGCAGAGGGAGGTTGTTAGGTTATTACTCTATAGTACAGGACGTCCCCTGGAGAGGGAGGTTGGTAGGATATTACTCTATGGTTCTTGTTACTGGCTCAGTCATACAGCCCCCTGGTTGACCCTGTCGTCAAAGCAAGGAGGGACTTGTAGCAGTGCCACATGTTGTGTGGGAGTGCATGCATGTACAGTCTTCAGGAGAGATGGGAAGAGGATGTATGGGTGGGGAGGGAGGTGTCTGTGTGTGTGTGCGTGCGTGCTTTGCTATCGTTGCGTGATCTTATTCCTGGTTCATCCTGATCATATCAATGTGAACCATTGCTCTTAATTCCTTTTCCCGCCTGGGGCTCTTTGCTCTTCACCTGCTAAGTGTCTTACTTTTGCTCTCTCCCCTCTTTTCTTCTCTCTCTCTTACACTCTTACACACACGCACGCGCAGGCACACGCACACGCACACGCACGCACACACACACACACACACACACACACACACACACACACACACACACACACACACACACACACACACACACACACACACACACACACACACACACACACACACACACACACACACACACACACACACACACACACACACTCTCTCGGGTCTTGTAGGTAGGCTGATTTAATGAAGAGGTGCTCCTCTGCCTCTCTCGGGGCTCTTTAGAATCAGTAGGGGGGTTGGAGAGTGCTGAGCAGGTGTGTGCGTGTCCTCTTGTCCATGTGTGTGTGTGCCTGCGTGCATGTGTATGGAGAGCTGAGGGGAGTTGTTCCACCAGCCACCATTTGCGATGAGTCTCTTCCCCTCACTCAACCATACCTTGTATTATTCATGGCCAGAGTGGAGGCCCCGTGCTACTTCCCTGCTCTCCACCTCTTTACTTGATTATCCTACTGCAGCCCCTTTTCACGCGAGGATACATCCCTCTCCCTTCCCTCCCTCCCTTAACCCCTTTTTTCCTTCTTTCATCTAACCAAAACATGCAGTGTTATGTCACTTGAGGTTGGAGCCAGTTGAGGCCGGGCGGGGCGATGCGGGCAGCTCAGCGCTGTTCATTAAAGAACATTCCATGCATATAGAAACGCTGGAGGAGCATATTGCAAAATCTATAAGTTCCCGTGGACGCTCCTCAAGTCTATTTGAATATCATTAGTCTGTCTCCCCATGAGCCTGGGCTCAGGGCTGCATTGTAATCAGACTTCCTTCCCTCTTCGTTCTCCCCTGAGATGTGAATGAGGCTGAGAGCGAAGGAGAGAGAGACGGTTACTGACTGAATGAGTGCTACTGATGAAAAATGCAGTGGAGGCCTCTGAATTTTAAATCCATACATTTTTCATTAAAGACTCTGTTTTGCTTATCTTCCTTTCCTTCCTCTCTCCTTTTCTCTTTTTTCACTTTTTGTGTATCTTTTCGCTGGATGCGGTTGAAGTCAGTCTCTTTATTTTAATCTGAAAGTTTATCTCTGGTCTTTCATCCCACTTCCTGTCCAAACAGGAAGGTCACACGACCAGTGTGATGATTTCAGAGCTACTCTGATGCAATCCACCACCTTTCGCAATCACCGCCGCGCTCTAATTCAATCAAGCAGAGAACTGTGCCTAAACGGATGGCAACGGATGTTTTATCCAATGAATGGTTTGAAGTAGGAGAACGGTTGCCGTCTCAGGGAGCTTTAAAGAGAGTGGTGAGCGCATTTAACTCCTGTACAGTATACAGATGCATTTTAAAGTGACCTACTTGTGTCTTGAACAATCTATCCGACCACAATAGATAGTAGACTCAAGTGTGTTCTACTGTAGTTCTCACTAATGCTTATTATTTTCCCATGTGCAACACTTATATTGTATAACCACATGGTTTGACAACAAAGCACATCTTCATGATCTCATAAGTTGTGTCCCAAATACCTGAATGTAAACACATATGTAAGGGGTGATGTAATCTCTCCAACAGTGAACAGTATGGGACTAATAAAATGTGACACCACATTACAGTGTACTTACATTCGTGGACGTTGATGCTTGCTCCTGCTTGTTCTTTTGCATGATAAGCTCATGTGTGCGAACAAGAGTGCCTTTATTTATTCATTAGGCCTCAGCATGTCAAATCAAATAACATTTTATTGGTCACATACACGTGTTTAGCAGATGTTATTGCGGGTGTTGCGAAATGCTTGTGTTTCTAGCTCCGACAGTGCAGCAGTAGTATCTAACAAGTAATATGTCGAGGCACTCACAGAGGGGTGGTGGATTCAGTGGGCTATGTGTGCTGAACGTGAAGGGAGTGAGAGAAAGAGGAAAGGGAGTGAGTGAGTGACCCAGCGAACCAGCAAGCTACCGGTGAGTGATTGTGCGGACGTCTCCACGTGTTAGCGTGATTCCCGTCTCTCCACCCTTCCAGCATGTGTGTGTATGTATGTATGCGTGTCTGTGTATCACCCCTATCAGACCCCCTCCCCACACTCTTAATGGTTTAATGCGCCTCCTGCGGTGGCTTTCGGACCCCCTGGAGTGTGGCACACTCGGAGTGTGTGGGAACACAAAGCCTGGCCTATGTCTCTCTGAGAGGGGTCTCTTTGTGATGGAGGGCCACTGGCTCTGCTGACTGCTGCCTCATGGTGATTACCCTCCCCAGGGGGCCCCTTATTGTGGGGTCAGAGTCCCGGAGCCTCACCTTTACAAGCCCTCCTGCTGCGCTTCAGCAGGGCTCCACCACGCACCGCCACCACAGCCGCAGCTGCCAGTCAGTCATACCACACCACGGCTACAGCACATCATCTTGTTGACTGGGCTTCATTTCCACCCTGTTGATCAGCGAGAGCAGACACGTCCACTGAGACGTTGAGATAGGGGAAGAGACGTGTACGTTCCGACACACTGGGACACAAACACGTGCACACTGAGACGTTGAGATAGAGGAAGAGATGTGTAGGTTCCGACCCACTGAGACACAAACACGTACACACTGAGACGTTGAGATAGAGGAAGAGATGTGTACGTTCCGACACACTGGGACACAAACACGTCCACACTGAGACGTTGAGATAGGGGAAGAGACGTGTACGTTACGACACACTGGGACACAAACACGTCCACACTGAGACGTTGAGATAGGGGAAGAGACGTGTACGTTACGACACACTGGGACACAAACACGTACACACTGAGACACAAACACGTCCACACTGAGACGTTGAGATAGAGGAAGAGATGTGTACGTTCCGACACACTGGGACACAAACACGTACACACTGAGACGTTGAGATAGGGGAAGAGATGTGTACGTTCCGGCACAAACACGTGCACAGAGACACAGTACCTGTACACACAGTTATTCATACGGAACTAAAAAAATCACAGAGTATAAACTCACAGAAATATATTCACTTCCATCCAATCTGCCCCTCTGCCTGACCTACATGCAAAGAAATGCAATGATTTTGTGTAAATATATGCACACGCACATGTGCAGACACCCACCACACGCCCACTAGCAAAAACTCAAAAACTCACTAGCAAAAATAAGACATGATGCACAACAGACATTTAGAGCACTGAACGCAGAGTACTGAACGCAGAGTACTGAACGCCGAGCACTGAACGCCGAGCACTGAACGCAGAGCACTGAACGCAGAGCACTGAACGCAGAGCACTGAACGCCGAGCACTTTACGCCGAGCACTGAACGCCGAGCACTGAACGCCGAGCACTGAACGCCGAGCACTGAACGCCGAGCACTGAACGCAGAGCACTGAACGCCGAGCACTGAACGCCGAGCACTGAACGCAGAGCACTGAACGCAGAGCACTGAACGCAGAGCACTGAACGCAGAGCACTGAACGCCGAGCACTGAACGCCGAGCACTGAACGCCGAGCACTGAACGCAGAGCACTGAACGCAGAGCACTGAACGCCGAGCACTTTACGCCGAGCACTGAACGCCGAGCACTGAACGCCGAGCACTGAACGCCGAGCACTGAACGCCGAGCACTTTACGCCGAGCACTGAACGCCGAGCACTGAACGCCGAGCACTGAACGCAGAGCACTGAACACCGAGCACTGAACGCCGAGCACTGAACGCCGAGCACTGAACGCAGAGGACTGAACGCAGAGCACTGAACGCCGAGCACTGAACGCCGAGCACTGAACGCCGAGCACTGAACGCCGAGCACTGAACGAAAACACTTGTTATGCACAAGCCTGTATTGAGTTAGTCTCAGAAGCTGATACTTGAAGAGGCTTTACCCAAGGCAAGGAGCAGCGGAGGAGGGCTTCAGGGCCCGTGTTCCCATCAATCAGGGTCATGCTTCAGGCCAGGCCCCCTAAGGACGGCCCCTGGTGAATAGTTCGACACCCACCATGTACTGTATGAACTCTGTGCACCTGAAATAGAAACTGCGGCTGACTCCCTCTCTCTACAAAGAAAGGAAGATTGCAGACTACATTGTTCCTATAGTACCTTTAAAGGGATACTTCGGGATTGTGGCAATGAGGCCATTTATCTACTTCCCCAGAGGCAGATGCCCTCGTGGATACCATTTTTATGTCTCTGTGTCCGGTATGAAGCTTATTTCTCTATGGCCGAAGCTCATTGGCCATTGTAATCCTGAGCTCTTGCTACAGGACATTTCATTTTACCCCAGGTGATTAGGCATGCATCTGTGGTGTCTGCATGCCCCTCTGAGCACTGACTGGGAACAATGTTAGTGGAAAGGTCCACTTAATGTGGAAATCAATGGGCCGGGTTGTTGAGGGAAAAAATGCTGATGTGAAAATGGCTTGGTGTTTTGTTGTGTTTGTGTGTGCTTTAATTTCTCTTGTAGCAATTTGTTTGGCCTTCTCTCCCCTCACAGTTCAGTGACCTGTATTGAGACATCGCTACCGTTTAAAACCAGCTCCGAAACCAGAGACCGACCATGGCAATTGCTTTCTGTTCGGTGGAGCGCATTGACCTGGCCTTGTCCTTGAACCGGGGTCTGGTTGCATTGATCATGGAGTGCGGCCATGACTTTTTAACGAGGGCCTGGATCATTAACAGAACACCAACCCTCTCCAACCGTTCGACTTCCTTGAGCACGTGTCACCGGACAGCAACCGCTTCCCAGGAAACAGGACATGAACTGTGTGTGATGTGCGTGCGTGTGGAACAGGTGGCGATCAGAGCGAAGGTCAGAGTAAGGAGGCAAATTCCCTTCAGCCGAGAGGTAACGGAGGGCCACTGAGTTGGGAAAACATATGAGAGGTTTGGCTGGTGTGAATGCTTTTGTGCATGTTTTTGGGCCCTCAGTGATCTACCGCCCTATGCATCTCCAAGTTCCAGCACTATTTGTACTCTACCCAACACATTTCAGACTTCAGAATGTAGCTCCAAATCATGCCTAACCCACATTCCACAATAAGTCATATTCTACCTAGACAGACAGGATACCACTGCTTTTAGCGGACAATATTAAGAGAAACAGCTCTCTGTCTTCCTACCTGAGCTATGTTTAGACTTATCTTGGGAAGACTGAGACCACAGGTCACTGAAGTTCAGCAACTGGGGGTGGATCTTTAAAAATGTCTCAGAGACCGCTGAGACGACAGCAGCAACTCTACTCGTATTACTGTCAGACAATGCCAAAGCCCATCGCAAACAACTCTTAGATTACGCGTGTGTTGTGTTCTAGTGTGTACAAAGACTATTGCGCAGTTATAGATAGTAACACTCCAGGATACAGTTGAGGATTTCCAGTGGCTGTTCACTGAGCTGTTTGGCAGCTGTCAAAGTTTTTTTTTTTTAGCTCAAAGGATGAAACAAATGCTTTGCGGAGTCGTGAAATTGTGAAAGTAGACCTGTTTGTGCTGTAAACAGAAAACTATCCTTTTACACTTTGTCATATTTATAACCTCTCTGCACCTGTACAGACTACTGTCGGTACAACAGACCAGGAAGGGTACCAATGAAGCCTGTTTTCCTTAGCCTTACTGATGTCACACCCTGACCATAGTTTGCTGTGTTTGTTTCTATGTTTTGTTTGGTCAGGGTGTGATCTGAGTGGGCATTCTATGTTGTTTGTCTAGTTTGTCTATTTCTATGTGTTTGGCCTGATATGGTTCTCAATCAGAGGCAGGTGTTTGTCGTTGTCTCTGATTGGGAGCCATATTTAGGTAGCCTGTTTTGTATTGTGGGTTGTGGGTAATTGTTCCTGTTACTGTGTTTGTGTTGTCACTTTACGGGATTGTTTCGTCTTCGTTCGTTTATTCGTTATTTTGTTTGTTTCAAGTATTCCTATTAAAATGGATACTCACCACGCTGCATCTTGGTCTGACATTTCTTTCTCCTCGTCAGAGGAGGACGAAGACTTCCGTTACAACTGATCAGACAGCCTCCATCCAGCTTTAACTCCAGTATTGACTACAGTATGGTTCTCTGAGCTCTGCATACTGTTATGAGACCCAATCCCCTCTATAGACGGCTGCTTGCCTGCTGCCAGCCACAGATCTCTCCAGACATCCATCCTAGTGTGTGATGTGTGTGTTGACAGGGTTGATATGACACATGTAGATGGGGTAGAAGGCCTGGGTGTGTTCCTGGAACCCCTAGCCAGGACTGCTCCATCTGGTGGTGTGTCTAACAGCCAGCTGCCTCCCTCCCACGGGTCCAGTAACGCCAGCCCCACAACCGATGCTCTCACCACGCAACCATGGCAACCAGAAACCCTATGAAGACCCCATCCTCCTCTTCTTGTCTCCTCTTCCCCCTCTTTTTCCTTCCTGCTCGTCTTCCTTTTCTTCGTTCCTAGTCCTAGAGATCTCGACCTGTGCTCTCACTCTCAATAGAGAGACGTTTGGATGTCAGTCTTGGAGGTCACGCTCGATGACATCCCTATATTTACTCAATGCACTTTCACACACGCAGCACAGCGGCTACGGGTCCTTACAACATATTGTATACGCATACACCCACACAGACACACAGCTCCCCATCACATCCACCCACACAAGGTGAGCAGAGCAGAGCACACACCCAGAGAGGAATCCATTTGTCCACTAAGTGACCCAAGCCCTCCTCTCTGCTACTTGTCTCCTGTGGAAAGATAGATTATCAGAGATTCAGCTGCAGAGAGACCTGCCCCAGGGACTCCTACCTCATCTCAGCCCAGTCTGATAACACACTGAGATGCACTCACACTGTGTGTGTGTGTGCACAGTGCGCACAGACGCGCGGGTGCACAGATGCACACACGCGCACACACACACACACACACACACACACACACACACACACACACACACACACACACACACACACACACACACACACACACACACACACACACACACACACACACACACACACACACACACACACACACACACACACACACACACACACACACACACACACACACAGGCTGTAGGCACCCCCTGGGCCTCCAGAGTAGCTGATAGACCAGTCAAGCCATGAGGGCTTGGCTAGCCAACCTACCCCTCTATTACCACCCCTCTATCCCACTGGAGCAGTAGCTGTCCTGATCCATCACTCTCTCTGCCGTGCTTCCATTCCCCATGCTTCTCACAGAGAAAGGTCTTCTTATTTACAGCCATTTTACTCCATTTGGCCCCTTGCTACCTTGTGTTTTGTGAGCTTGTATGAGATACAGCCAAACATCAAAGATTTTGGCTTCTCCTTCTGCCTAACTCTGTTCCTGCCAATGACAGCTCCTCACCTGCTTGTAAGCATCATTAAGTATTTTGCGAAACACGTTGGGGAAAGTGTTGGTAAGTAGGGCACTGCTGTGGATATGGATATGAGCTATGATGGTAATGTCTTTGTTGATATGTGTTCGATTAAAAAGTTATTGCTGTCAGTGTCTGTCTGTCTGTCTGTCTGTCTGTCTGTCTGTCTGTCTCTGTCTGTCTGTCTCTGTCTGTCTCTGTCTGTCTGTCTGTGTGTGTCTCTGTCTGTCTGTCTGTCTGTCTGTCTGTCTGTCTGTCTGTCTGTCTGTCTCAGTCTGTGTGTGTGTGTGTCTCTGTCTGTCTGTCTGTCTGTCTGTCTGTCTGTCTGTCTGTCTGTCCGTCCGTCCGTCCGCACTCCGAGGAGGTGGATTGCAGTGCAGTATTTGCCTTATAGTTGCTATTGTTGCCAGCTCACCCGGAGACGGTTGGCAGGCACTAAAGCTTCTCCGTGAAACCTGTGTAAACTCTCTGCCTCCAATGTTACGACAGATCTTTATTATGCTAATGCTAGATCAGACCACTCCCCGGCACAGCACCCACGGCTTCCACCTGCCTGCTGTAAAGGTACTTATATTGTCATATTAAACTGCATATCACATACTCTTATTTTGTCATATTATACTGTGTATCACAGACTCGTATATTGTCATATTATACTGTGTATCACAGACTATTATATTGTCATATTATACTGTGTATCACAGACTCGTATATTGTCATATTATACTGTGTATCACATACTCTTATATTGTCATATTATACTGTGTATCACATACTCTTATATTGTCATATTATACTGTGTATTACATACTCTTATATTGTCATATTATACTGTGTATCACATACTCTTTTATTGTCATATTATACTGTGTATCACAGACTCTTATATTGTTAAATTAATATGTGTATCACATACTCTTATATTGTCATATTATACTGTGTATCACAGACTCTTATATTGTTAAATTAATCTGTGTATCACATACTCTTATATTGTCATATTATACTGTGTATCACAGACTCTTATATTGTCATATTATACTGTGTATCACACTCTTATATTGTCATATTATACTGTGTATCACATACTCTTATATTGTCATATTATACCGTCTTTCATCATCCTCTATTTCCTCAACTAGGGAATTAAAGGATTCTATCTGAGTTTTAGCATGTTCTGGTAAAGGTTGGGAGTTGATGGAGGAAGACGTAAACAGAGCGAGGAGGAGGACAACATGAGTGATGCTGATGACAATCATTGTGACTACACTGCCAATGATGATGATGACAATCCTGATGACAACACTGCCAATGATGATGATGACAATCCTGATGACAACACTGCCAATGATGATGATGACAATCCTGATGACAACACTGCCAATGACAATAATACCAGTGGTGTAAAGTACTTAAGTAAAATGTATTTAAAGTACTAATGAAGTAGTTTTTTGAGGGTATCTGTACTTTACTTAATTACTTATATTTTTCTTTAAAAAAAAAAACTTTTACTTTGTTACATTCCTAAAGAAAAGAATGTACTTTTTACTCCATACATTTTCCCTGACACCTAAAATTACTCGTTACATTTTGAATGTTTAGCAGGACAGGTGTCACGTTCCTGACCTATTTCTGTTAGTTTGTTATATGTGTTAGTTGGTCAGGACGTGAGTTTGGGTGGGCATTCTATGTTTTCTGTTTCTATGTTGGTTTATGGGTTGCCTGGTATGGCTCTTAATTAGAGGCAGGTGTTTGGCGTTCCTCTAATTAAGAGTCATATTTAGGTAGGTGTTTTCACAGTGTCTGATGAAGAGGAGGAGGAAAGCCGTTAGAACAGGAAAATGGTTAAATTCACACACTTATCAAGAGAACATCCCTGATTATCCCTACTGCCTCTGATCTGGTGGACTCACTAAACACAAATGCTTTCTTTGTAAATTATGTCTGAGTGTGGAGTGTGCCCCAGCTATCCATTACATTTTTAAAAAACAAGAAAATTGTGCAGTCTGGTTTGGTTAATATAAGGAATTTGAAATTATTAATACTTTAACATTACCTTTTGATACAGTACTTAAGTATATTTAAAACCAAATACTTTTAGACTTTTACTCGAGTGGTATTTTACTGGGTGACTTTCACTTTTACTTGAGTAATTTTCTATTACGGTATCTTTACTTGTATGACAATTGGGTACTTTTTGCACCACTGAATGATACTGATGCTGATGACATTGACATTTATGAGAACATGTAGGGTGCATTTGGGAGTTCTAATGTGTAGCCGGTGTAGGAGGCATGGAGGACAAAAGCATCCCTAGGATCCTCAGTGACCACCACCACTTAGACTCCCGATAGATAGATATTGACAAGACGGTTCAGTTGTCCTCTGAAGCTGAGGCTTTTAATGAGGATTTTAAGGGACACACAAGCGTTTGCATTACTGGCCCTAACCACCAGTCTATTGACAAGGTGGATCAACACCAAATGAACAGAGAAGGAAGGGGTGATGGGGCTGAAGCAATTATCACTACACCAAAGCTCTCTGTGTAAGCAACCAAGAAAGCAATCAGACAAAGAGATAGAATGAGTAGATACAGTACAGAGGAGATACGGAAGAGAGAGATAATGGCGCCGGAGGGGATGGCTGTCGTTTTACGGCCTTCGAACCAACTGTGCTATTTTGTGTTTCTTCGCATTGTTTGTAACTTATTTTGTACATAATGTTGCTGCTACCATCTCTTATGAACGAAAAGAGCTTCTGCATATCAGAACAGCGATTACTCACCTCAAACTGGACGAAGATTTTCTCTTGAATGAATACGACGTGAAGGATACTGTATGTCCTGACTGTTATTTATCTAATCAACTAACTATGTTTAATTGTTACCCAATTAAATTAATCATGTAACAATGAACTCATTAGCATTTGGGGCACCACGGTTCTTTAAAGAATTACAATCTCCCAAATTAAACTCCAAAGGTCTTTGCCTATCACATCCATAAACAGTAAACTTATTAATCATAACCTTGTATCATATCATCATTCTGAACAGTTGTAACCTCCTGCATCTGCAAAAACCCCAGCCTTACTTATGATTGAGTAATACACAAATTGGTTTAATTATTTATTCACTAGCTAACTAAATGGTAACACAGGATAAACATAAACACTTAATCCATTAGAAACAGGTCTCTAGCGGACTGACACAATATGGCAACTTGTTACAAAAGACATGGAGAGGGCGAGAGAGAGGGAGAGGGAGAGAGAGACAGAGACACTTAACGTTGGTACATTTTAGAAACTACTCTCACAGTAATCACATACTTTGCACACGAACCGCCGCCCGTTTGGAGTAAGGAATCCTGATAGATAAGTCGTGCCAGTGATTGAAGTTATCGTCTCCACATCGTGCTGACATTGAGTTTGAACCACTTTGGTCGTGAGCTGCAGCTACATATTTCTCTGGTCTGATATGTTAATTCTTAACCCATCATTTTATACAGTTCGTTCAAAAGGGGTGGTTCATGAGGCTGACATACTCTCTGAGCTCACTCAAGGGGACGGTGACTACTTACTTACGTACAAAGTTATAGAAACGTTTTCCTCTTGTAGTTTCTTAAGATCACATCACTCTCTTACCAAAAACACTTTCATAATTTTGTATATTTCATACACAACGTAGAGGATGGAAACTTCGTACATGTAGTGGGTATACTTTTCAAGTTACAGTATTTCCTTTATAATATTGTGAATAACATCACAAAATAACAACCAAAATGACATTATTATTCTTTAGATTGCCTCTGACCATTTCCCACGTTCTATTTTAGAAATATTGTTCCAGTATCCAGAGTTTCGGGAAAATGTCTTTGAAACAAAGGCACATTCCTGTGTGAATTTGGAGAGGGAGATAGCTGAATGATCTAATCCTTGATTAAAAACATTAAAATATTAAAATAATAATAATATCTTATGTTTCACCAAGTCGTGGTTGAACGACGACACGGATAATATAGAGCTGGCTGGGTTTCCGTGCATCGGCAGCACAGAACAGCTACGTCTGGTAAGATGAGGGGTGTGGGTGTCTATTTGTCGTAATAAACTGGGTGGTAAACAGTTTATAATAGCAATAAGGCACCTCGAGGGTTTGTGCTATATTGCTAATATACCACGGCTAAGAGCTGTGTCCAGGCACTCCGCGTTGCGTCCTGTCTAAGAACAGCCATTAGTTGTGGTATATTGGCCATATACCACACCCCCCCGGCCCTTATTGCTTAAATAACAGCGGGTGCGCGATGTCTAATATTAAAGAAGTCTCGAGGTATTGCTCACCTGAGGTAGAGTATCTCATGATAAGCTGTAGACAACACTATCTACCAAGGGAGTTTTCATCTGTAGTATTCGTAGCTGTCTATTTATCACCACAAACCGATGTTGGCACTAAGACCGCACTCAACGAGCTGTATAAGGCCAAAAGAAAACAAGAAAATGCTAATCCAGAAGCGGCTCTCCTACTGGCCGGGAACTTTAATGCAGGCAAACTTAAAACAGTTTTACCTAATTTCTACCAGCATGTCACATGTGCAACCAGAGGGAAAAAAAGTCTAGACCACCTTTACTCCACACACAGAGACCCATGCAAAGCTCTCCATCGCCCTCCATTTGGCAAATCTGACCACAATTCTATCCTCCTGATTCCTGCTTACAAGCAAAAACTAAAGAAGGAAGTAACAGTGACTAGCTCAATACGGAAGTGGTCAGATCATGCGGATGCTACGCTAAAGGACTGTTTTCCTAGCAAAGACTGGAATATGTTCCGGGGTTCATCCAATGGCATTGAGGAGTATACGGCGACGTCGGCGACGTTGTCCCCACAATGACCATGTGTACATTTCCCAACCAGAAGCCAGGCAGGCAACATATGCACCGAGCTAAAGGCTAGAGCTGCCGCTTTCAAGGAGCGGGACACTAATCCGGAAGCTTATAAGAAATCCTGCTATGCCTTCAGACGAACCATCAAACATGCAAAGCGTCAATTTATACTACACCGGCTCTGACGCTCGCCGGATGTGGCAAGACTCGATAACTATTACGGAATACAAAGGGAAACCCAGCCACGAGCTGCCCAGTGACGAGAGCCTACCAGACGAGCTAAATGCCTTTTATGCTCTCTTTGAGGCAAGCAACACTGAAGCATGCATGAGAGCACCTGCTGTTCTGGACGACTGTGTGATCACGCTCTCCGTAGCCATGAAGTGCTTTGAAAGGCTGGTCATGACTCACATCAATACCATCATTGCGGAAACCCTAAACCCACTCCAATTCGCATACTGGACCAACAGATCCACAGATGACATCTCAATCGCACTCCACACTGCCCTTTCCCACCTGGACAAAAGGAACACCTATGCGAGAATGCTGTTCATTGACTACCTCCCTCTGCAACTGGATCCTGGACGGGCCGCCTCCAGGTGGTAACAACGTGACCAAGACAAAGAAGCTAATCGTGGACTACAGGAAAAGGTGGGCTGAACAGGCCCCCATTAACGTCGACAAGGATGTAGTGGAGTGGGCCTAGAGTTGTAAGTTCCTTTGTGCCCACATCACCAACAAACTATCATGGGCCAAACACACCAAGACAGTCATTTACATTTTACATTTAAGTCATTTAGCAGACGCTCTTATCCAGAGCGACTTACATTTAACCTTTTTTTTTAACTAGGCAAGTCAGTTAAGAACAAACTCTTATTTTCAATGAAGGCCTAGGAACAGTGGGTTAACTGCCTTGTTCAGGGGCAGAACGACAGATTTGTACCTTGTCAGCTCAGGGATTTGAACTTGCAACCTTTCGGTTACTAGCCCAACGCTCTAACCACTAGTCATGAAGAGGGCACGACAACAACTCCCCCCCCCCCCCCCCCCAGGAGACTGAAAAGATTTGGCATAGGTCCCCAGATCCTCAAAAGGTTCTACAGCTGCACCATCGAGAGCATCCTGACCGGTTGCATCTCCGCCTGGTATAGCAACTGCTCAGCATCCGACCGTAAGGCGCTACAGAGGGTAGTACTTCACTGGGACAAAGCTTCCTGCCCTCCAGGACCTATATTGTAGGTGGTGTCAGAGAAAGGCCCAAAAAATTGTCAGACTCCAGTCACCCAAGTCATAGACTGTTCTCTCTGCTACCGCACGGCAAGCGGCACCGGAGCGCCAAGTCTAGGTCCAAAAGGCTCCTTAACAGCTTCTACTACCCCCAAGCCATAAGACTGCTGAACAATTTCTCAAATGGCCCCTCGGACTTTTTACATTGACCCCCCCCCTACCTACCCCTACCTACTGTACAGTACATGTAGAAATGACATTGAGTAACCTGTACCCCCTGCTCATTGACTCGGTACCGGTACCCCCTGTATATAGCTCCATTGTTGTAATTTTTTTGTGTAACTAGTAAATATTTCCTTAACTTGAACTGCATTGTTGGTTAAGGGCTTGTAAGTAAGCATTTCACTGTAAGGTTGTACCTGTTGTAATGCCTTCATGGTACGGTTGTACCAGTAATACCTGTTGTATTCAGCACATTTTTATTTTATTTTATTTGATAAAGCTAGAGAGAAAAGAAGGAATATATATATATAGAGAGTGAAATAGACAGAGAGATAACAGAGATAATGTCACGTGTGGGTGTGATGTGGGTGGGCATTCTATGTTGTATGTCTAGGTTGTCTATTTCTGTATTTGGCCTAGTATGGTTCCCAATCAGAGGCAGGTGTCAGTCGTTGTCTCTAATTGGCAGCCATATTTAGGTAAACTGTTTTCCTTTGTTTTTTGTGGGTGGTTATTTTCTGTGTCTGTGTTTCACCATACGGAACTGTCTCGGTCGTTTATCAGTTTATTGTTTTTGTTCATTGTTCAAGTATTCTTATTAAAATGGATACTTACCACGCTGCACTTTGGTCCTCCTCTTCTCATTCCAACGACGAGCGTTACTGAACCACCCACCAACCAAGGATCAAGCAGCGTGGTATCGGGCAGCAGAGAGTTCTGGACTCATGGACATGGGAGGATATTCTAGACGGCAAGGGATCCTACACATGGGAGGAGATCCTGGATGGTAGGGATCGCCTGCCATGGGAACAGGTGGAGGCAGCCAGGAGAGCGGAGGCAGCCGGAAAAGGAAACCGGCGTTACGAGGGAACACGGCTGGCAAGGAAGCCCGAGAGGCAGCCCCAAAAATGTATTGGGGGAAGGCACACGGGGAGTGTGGCTAAGTCAGGTAGGAGACCTAAGCCAACTCCCCATGCTTACCGTGGAGAGAGAGTGACCGGGCAGGCACCGTGTTATGCGGAGAAGCGCACGATGTCCCCAGTGCGTACGCATAGCCCGGTGCGCTACATTGACACTCCTCGTATCGGCCGGGCTAGAGTGGGCATCGAGCTAGGTGCGATGAAGCCTGCTCAGCGAATCTGGTCTCCAGTGCGTCTCCTCGGGTCCGTGTTATATGGCACCAGTCCTAAGCACTGTGTCTCCCGTGCGTCTGCACAGCCCAGTGCGTCCTGTGCCTGCGCCCCGCAAGTGCCGGGCTAAAATCAACATCCATCCAGGACGGGCTGTGCAGGACCTTAGTTCGAGACCTCCAGTGTGCCTCCACGGACCGGTCTATCCTGTGCCTCCTCCAAGGACCATGCCTCCAGTATATCTCTCCAGCCTGGTGAGTACTGTTCCTGTTCTAAGAACAAAGTCTCCTGTGTGTCCCTCCAGTCCGGATCTGCCAGAGTCTCCCTCCAGTCCGGATCTGCCAGAGTCTCCCTCCAGTCCGGATCCTCCAGAGCCGCCCGTCTGTCTTGAGCCGCCCGTCTGTCCTGAGCCGCCTGAGCCGCCCGTCTGTCCTGAGCCGCCTGAGCCGCCCTTCAGTCAGGAGACGCCTGAGCCGCCCTTCAGTCCAGAGGCGCCTGAGCCGCCCTTCAGTCCAGAGGCCCCTGAGCCGCCCTTCAGTCCAGAGGCCCCTGAGCCGCCCTTCAGTCCAGAGGCGCCTGAGCCGCCCTTCAGTCCAGAGGCGCCTGAGCCGCCCTTCAGTCCAGAGGCGCCTGAGCCGCTCTTCAGTCAGGAGCCGCCTGAGCTGTCCCTCAGTCCGGAGCCGCCTGAGCTGCCCCTCAGTCCGGAACTGCCCTTCAGTCCGGAGCTGCCCTTCAGTCCGGAGCTGCCCTTCAGTCCGGAGCTGCCCCTCAGTCCGGAGCTGCCCCTCAGTCCAGAGGCGCCCCTCAGTCCAGAGGCGCCCCTCAGTCCAGTGGTGCCCTTTATTAGGGTCCCCAGTCCTAGGTCGGCGGCGAGGGTTGCCGCGCCAAAGACGCCACTTAAGCGGGCTAAGACTATGGTGGAGTGGGGTCCACGTCCCGCGCCAGAGCCGCCACCGCGGACAGATGCCCACCCAGACCCTCCGCTATAGGTTCAGGTTTTGCGGCTGGAGTCCGCACCTTTGGGGGGGGGGGGTACTGTCACGCCCCGACCATAGATTGCTTTGTATGTTTCTATGTTTTGTTTGGTCAGGGTGTGATGAGGGTGGGCATTCTATGTTGTATGTCTAGGTTGTCTATTTCTGTGTTTGGCCTAGTATGGTTCCCAATCAGAGGCAGGTGTCAGTCGTTGTCTCTGATTGGGAGCCATATTTAGGTAGCCTGTTTTCCTTTGTGTTTTGTGGGTGGTTATTTTCTGTGTCTGTGTTTCACCATACGGAACTGT
Source organism: Salvelinus fontinalis (assembly GCF_029448725.1). Classification (NCBI taxonomy): domain Eukaryota; kingdom Metazoa; phylum Chordata; class Actinopteri; order Salmoniformes; family Salmonidae; genus Salvelinus; species Salvelinus fontinalis. The sequence goes on from NC_074670.1 coordinate 50,281,133, forward strand.
CTCAGCCGTTTGTCAGTTTATTGTTTTTGTTCATTGTTCAAGTATTCTTATTAAAATGGATACTTACCACGCTGCGCATTGGTCCTCCTCTTCTCATTCCAACGACGAGCGTTACAGATAAAAGATCAACCGAGAAAGGCAGAGAGCGTCGGAGACAAAGATGGATTGAACGATAGAGGAAGATGGAGGAGTGAGAGAGCGTGCGAGAGAGACAGAGAGAGTAGGTGCCAGAGTGAGTTGCCAGCTGGGTGAATAAGGGAGGGGCGCGTGAATGGGATATGACAAATGGAGTGATATCTCTTCTGTAGTCAGGCCTGGCAGGCGTAAAGTAGTCCCCTAGCCCAGGACAGCTCCATCAGTCACCATGGAGACACAGCGAACCACCCCAACACTCCCTTCATGAATAGTTCAATAATTGCAAACAGCCAGCCATTGATCAAGTGGAGAATTCCTCTTCAGGGGATATGATTCCTTCTATGTTTTCTTCTGAACTGGTCTTGTTATTTACTCTCTTTTCTCTTTCGATCTGCGTCTCCGTCTCCTTTTCTTGTTTTCTATCTAGCCAATGCAAACTCACATGGCGTACCAGTGAAATAATGAGAGAGAAATATACATTTGGTCCTCTTCAATCTATGGTGGAATGGGTGAACGGGTCCTCTGGAACAGGTGGTGGATAGCCTTTGTCAGTATGGTAAATAGAGAAAGATGATTCTTCATGGCCGTGATGAAATAAGATTTATAGATCACTGGTTGAATGGAGGAGAAGGAATTCAGGAAGTGTTATGTTTTCCTCTGGCTGGTTTGGTAGAAGGGGAGGTAGAGAGTGGTAGAGAGTGGTAAGGCTAGCCCTACAAAACCAAGTTGGTTAAATTGATGTGGCAGTAAAATAGATGTTAGTGAAAATGTTATATTGCTTTGGTTAGCAGTATGATAGAGGCTGTTACAGCCAATCTCATCTTTAATTCAGTGCTTTTGAAGAACGACGTACAGTATGAATGATGAAGGATTTTCTTTCAAGCCTTGGATGAAGGTTGGACCAAGGTTCTTCGTCATACCTTGGTTTGATTTCATCAATGCTTTGCTGGAAACAATTTATGAGTGGGTTTGATGTTTTGGTGTCTTGCCCTCAACCATCTAAACAGATCAATGCAGTTTGTTTATTTAGCAATATATCAGTTTACAGGTTTAGATATCTCAGTGAAATGCTCAAAAGTATTCCACATTGATCAGTTAAGAAGTCAAACAGACATCAGCTGATTTTGGAGGACTCAATTCATTTTTAGTATGTCATTTATATGTACGAGCTTAAAGCACAAAAGCACACCATGTGAAAAGTTGACCCTGCTATTTGTAAAAACGACAGTAGTTCATTAGTTCGCTAAGAACTAATGACCACATAATGTCCCCCCCTCACCAAAAATAAAAGGCCTCTGACTATGACATCAATGTAGATACTGCACACAACCAGATTAATTTTACAATAATTTGAGTAAATAGAGTTAGGCCAGTCAGACTCAATAAATAGAGTTAGGCCAGTCAGACTCATTGTCCTGGATTATTAGCCAGGGATTATCCATTTACAGAGTGTATTTTCCTCGTAGTCTGGATTATAAAGATGTTCATCCTACTCTCTTGGCCAGCACTTGCTTGGGATGTGCACTCACTGTTTGGCTGCTTTAACCGTTATAGGATTTGAGCCCAGTGCATCAACCAATCAAATTCCATTAGCCATGATGTCCAATTACTTTGCCCAGATTATACAACCAACCCATTGCCATAGAGGAAGAGGATGTCATAGCTGGCTTGGTGATGGACCGTTCAAAGGGTGGCGTCATGGCAACTAGAACACCATGACTTTAGAAAAGGCGATTAGAGTGACCATCTGTACATTGTTGCTGAAAGTTCAAGTGTTTTTGTTGCTGCTCCGTACTCACTAAGGAACAGGTCAAGGGTCACCTCATTCACCAAAATGGGGCTTTGAGGAATGTTCCTTTTCATCTGGACGAAATTCATAAATACAACGTATCCTAATTCTTCCACAAATCGAGTGTTAGAATCTGATGTTATTATTCAGTAGGCCTATGTCCATGTTTGAGAGGACACCATGATTGGAGCCAGGGTTATGTATTAGAGTGGATTGCTAGCAGCAAGCAGCTGCGTCCTTCCTCTCTGCACTCTGTGCAAGTGATGGGTGTTCCATCGGTTGCAAAGTGGGAGTGCTATAGTACTCTCTGTGGATTGTATAAAGCTGTCCACTGCTCTCTGAATAAACAAGCACTTGTTCATTCGCTTGCATAATTCTTAGCGCTTCCCTCCCAAGACGCTTCCCTCCCAAGACGCTTCCCTCCCAAGCGCTTCCCTCCCTAGCCAACGCTGCTAGCTAGCCAACTTCTACCGAATAGCAGCACTGTAGAAACTTACATTACAACGGAACGACTTGATTAGCGTAGTGTTAGCTAGTTGTCTTTGCTGTCCTTGTATCCACGATAATTGTGTAGTTTAGAGAAATTTAGTGAAATTGTCGAGGTTACCTAGCCAGCTTCACTTTCAACAACGTAGCCACTGCTAGCCAGGCTACTTCACCAGCCAGCAGTACTATATCATTTTAGTCAATAAGATCTTGTATTTTATTTTTATTTTTTTTTGCAACGTAAGCTTAACTTTCTGAACATTCGAGACGTGTAGCCCACTTGTCATTCTAATCTCCTTTGCATTAGCGTAGCCTCTTCTGTAGCCTGTCAACCATGTGTCTGTCTATCCCTGTTCTCTCCTCTCTGCACAGACCATACAAACGCTTCACACCGCGTGGCCGCGCCCACCCTAACCTGGTGGTCCCAGCCCGCACGACCCACGTGGAGTTCCAGGTCTCCGGTAGCCTCTGGAACTGCCGATCTGCGGCCAACAAGGCAGAGCTCATCTCAGCCTATGCGTCCCTCCAGTCCCTCGACTTCCTGGCACTGACGGAAACATGGCTCACCACAGATAACACTGCTACTCCTACTGCTCTCTCTTCGTCTGCCCACGTGTTCTCGCACACCCCGAGACCGTCTGGTCAGCGGGGTGGTGGCACCGGGATCCTCATCTCTCCCAAGTGGTCATTCTCTCTTTCTCCCCTTACCCATCTGTCTATCGCCTCCTTTGAATTCCATGCTGTCACAGTTACCAGCCCTTTCAAGCTTAACATCCTTATCATTTATCGCCCTCCAGGTTCCCTTGGAGAGTTCATCAATGAGCTTGATGCCTTGATAAGCTCCTTTCCTGAGGACGGCTCACCTCTCACAGTTCTGGGTGACTTTAACCTCCCCATGTCTACCTTTGACTCATTCCTCTCTGCCTCCTTCTTTCCACTCCTCTCCTCTTTTGACCTCACCCTCTCACCTTCCCCCCCTACTCACAAGGCAGGCAATACGCTTGACCTCATCTTTACTAGATGCTGTTCTTCCACTAACCTCATTGCAACTCCCCTCCAAGTCTCCGACCACTACCTTGTATCCTTTTCCCTCTCGCTCTCATCCAACACTTCCCACACTGCCCCTACTCGGATGGTATCGCGCCGTCCCAACCTCCGCTCTCTCTCCCCCGCTACTCTCTCCTCTTCCATCCTATCATCTCTTCCCTCTGCCCAAACCTTCTCCAACCTATCTCCTGATTCTGCCTCCTCAACCCTCCTCTCCTCCCTTTCTGCATCCTTTGACTCTCTATGTCCCCTATCCTCCAGGCCGGCTCGGTCCTCCCCTCCCGCTCCGTGGCTCGACGACTCATTGCGAGCTCACAGAACAGGGCTCCGGGCAGCCGAGCGGAAATGGAGGAAAACTCGCCTCCCTGCGGACCTGGCATCCTTTCACTCCCTCCTCTCTACATTTTCCTCTTCTGTCTCTGCTGCTAAAGCCACTTTCTACCACTCTAAATTCCAAGCATCTGCCTCTAACCCTAGGAAGCTCTTTGCCACCTTCTCCTCCCTCCTGAATCCTCCTCCCCCTCCCCCCCCCCTCCTCCCTCTCTGCAGACGACTTCGTCAACCATTTTGAAAAGAAGGTCGACGACATCCGATCCTCGTTTGCTAAGTCAAACGACACCGCTGGTTCTGCTCACACTGCCCAACCCTGTGCTTTGACCTCTTTCTCCCCTCTCTCTCCAGATGAAATCTCGCGTCTTGTGACGGCCGGCCGCCCAACAACCTGCCCGCTTGACCCTATCCCCTCCTCTCTTCTCCAGACCATTTCCGGAGACCTTCTACCTTACCTCACCTCGCTCATCAACTCATCCCTGACCGCTGGCTACGTCCCTTCCGTCTTCAAGAGAGCGAGAGTTGCACCCCTTCTGAAAAAACCTACACTCGATCCCTCCGATCTCAACAACTACAGACCAGTATCCCTTCTTTCTTTTCTCTCCAAAACTCTTGAACGTGCCGTCCTTGGCCAGCTCTCCTGCTATCTCTCTCAGAATGACCTTCTTGATCCAAATCAGTCAGGTTTCAAGACTAGTCACTCAACTGAGACTGCTCTTCTCTGTATCACGGAGGCGCTCCGCACTGCTAAAGCTAACTCTCTCTCCTCTGCTCTCATCCTTCTAGACCTATCGGCTGCCTTCGATACTGTGAACCATCAGATCCTCCTCTCCACCCTCTCCGAGTTGGGCATCTCCGGCGCGGCCCACGCTTGGATTGCGTCCTACCTGACAGGTCGCTCCTACCAGGTGGCGTGGCGAGAATCTGTCTCCTCACCACGCGCTCTCACCACTGGTGTCCCCCAGGGCTCTGTTCTAGGCCCTCTCCTATTCTCGCTATACACCAAGTCACTTGGCTCTGTCATAACCTCACATGGTCTCTCCTATCATTGCTATGCAGACGACACACAATTAATCTTCTCCTTTCCCCCTTCTGATGACCAGGTGGCGAATCGCATCTCTGCATGTTTGGCAGACATATCAGTGTGGATGACGGATCACCACCTCAAGCTGAACCTCGGCAAGACGGAGCTGCTCTTCCTCCCGGGGAAGGACTGTCCGTTCCATGATCTCGCCATCACGGTTGACAACTCCATTGTGTCCTCCTCCCAGAGCGCTAAGAACCTTGGCGTGATCCTGGACAACACCCTGTCGTTCTCCACCAACATCAAGGCGGTGGCCCGTTCCTGTAGGTTCATGCTCTACAACATCCGCAGAGTACGACCCTGCCTCACACAGGAAGCGGCGCAGGTCCTAATCCAGGCACTTGTCATCTCCCGTCTGGATTACTGCAACTCGCTGTTGGCTGGGCTCCCTGCCTGTGCCATTAAACCCCTACAACTCATCCAGAACGCCGCAGCCCGTCTGGTGTTCAACCTTCCCAAGTTCTCTCACGTCACCCCGCTCCTCCGCTCTCTCCACTGGCTTCCAGTTGAAGCTCGCATCCGCTACAAGACCATGGTGCTTGCCTACGGAGCTGTGAGGGGAACGGCACCTCAGTACCTTCAGGCTCTGATCAGGCCCTACACCCAAACAAGGGCACTGCGTTCATCCACCTCTGGCCTGCTCGCCTCCCTACCACTGAGGAAGTACAGTTCCCGCTCAGCCCAGTCAAAACTGTTCGCTGCTCTGGCACCCCAATGGTGGAACAAACTCCCTCACGACGCCAGGACAGCGGAGTCAATCACCACCTTCCGGAGACACCTGAAACCCCACCTCTTCAAGGAATACCTAGGATAAAGCAATCCTTCTGCCCCCCCCCCCCCCCTTAAAATGATCTAGATGCACTATTGTAAAGTGGCTGTTCCACTGGATGTCATAAGGTGAATGCACCAATTTGTAAGTCGCTCTGGATAAGAGCGTCTGCTAAATGACTTAAATGTAAATGTAAATGTAAGACGAACCTACAGGTGTAGGATCTTTATTTGATCACCCCGTTGAAAGAGAATGTTCCTGTAATGCAAAACAATTCAAACGTGTAGTATATTTGAGGTTTAAAAAGGCTTCTGAAGTTTGTAATTTCCAGTTTGAAATTTCAGCGTTGATGTGGTCTTGTGTAGCTCAGTTGGTAGAGCATGGTGCTTGTAATGCCAGGCTAGTGGGTTTATTCCAGGAACCAGCCATACGCAAACTGTATGCACGCATGACTGTAAGTCTCTTTGGATTAAAACGTCTGCTAAATGGAATATTATGTATCAACCCCTACAAAAATTGTCATTCATTATAATAATGTCCTGTTGCTGCAGAATTATTTTCCTGCATTAGCAAACTGGCTAAAATTAAGCTCCTACATCTGTATGCATGTAATTTCATCCACAATGAAGTGATGAGTGAACAAACGTATCTTCAACCACGCATCTTTTAACGCAAGACCATGTCATTTGAAAGAGGATATTTTGGGAGTGACAGACTTGTCTTATAATGGGCTTCCTCGCTGAAATAATTATGTTTCTGACAGTTTTATTCTAAAACATGTTCTTACCATCTGATAGACAAAGAACTCCAGTGCGTTCCACTTCTTTCCCTACCCAATTTCATCCCTTGTGATCACATTGTTCAAGAAACCCGTCTTGAGGAGGCTTTTTGTTCGCTCACCTAGTTTCTGTTCAGAGTACAAAGAAAGGTGTCCCTGCGGTGACATCCAGCTGCAGTGTGCGGAGCTCCTGGTGTGGAGGGAGGCAGCGCAGTGGTGTGTGTTACTATTCGTGGTGTGCGTTATCGCTGAGGTTCGCTGTGCAGTGGTGTCTTATCAGGCACTTACTACCATCCTAGCTGCTGCGATGTGCTAGCTTGGCAAATAACATCAGTGTGAGACACTCTCTCCCTGGCCAGATGAATCTACTGAGATGACACTTCTGTTACACCCGGTGCTATGATGGGGCTCAAAGAGAATAGGAAAGTGAGAGAGAGAGAGAGAGAGAGAGAGAGAGAGAGAGAGAGCAAGGAAGGCGAAAGATAGTTTCTAGCACTTCAAGGGAGAGAGAGAGAGAGAGAGCGAGGGAGAGAGAAAAAGAGAGATAGAGTGGGTAAAGAAGAGGCTTTTAGCTCACTTTAAAGTCATGTACATGGGGTAGGATGGAATTGTTGGTCCTTTATATCTATTTGAGTTTTTACAGGGGTGCGTTTCAGCTAGTTTCATCAGTTCATCAGTTCTGCACGGAAGACAAGTGTTTTATGTACAGATATAGGATCTTAATTTGATCACTCGTTTGTTGCTGAGCATTTTCTTGCACTGCAGGAATTGCAGATGTGCATAAATTCACTGAAAACCCTCACTAACACACGGTTATGTTAACAGTATTGCACTTTTCATGTAGCCTAATTTTGGCCAGCTAATAGCCTTACCACCGGCCAAGAAACATTATAGACTAAAGTTCACTATACGTTCAAATCCTGTTGCTGAAGCATTATTTTGCTTCGTCAATACTGGTCAAATTAAGGTCCTACACCTGTATGACTTGCAGGACAGCGAAGAACATCAGTCTAAAACTGCACTACAGAGAGCGACTACTTGCCATTGTGTTGAATGTCTGTCAGCTTTATAATATTGCAAACATGCGCTAGTGCTCTCCATCATGGCTGGTTTTACACAATCACTGAAGTCACACGCCATTCATCTGTTCAAGGGTCTTGAAGGCTATACAGCTTTTTGTCTTTCTTTATCCTTATCAAACCTTGCACTCTCTCTCCCTCCCCATTTTTTCTCACTTTCTCTCTCTCCAGTCTACAGTGTGTATCCAGGGCTTCGAGACATATAATTTGTTGGTTATTTAAGCAATAAGGCTCGAGGGGGTGGCAAATATACAACTGCTAAGGGCTGTATCCAGGCACTCCGCGTTGCGTCATGCTTAAGAACATATTGGCCACGTAATTAGAGCAGTAAAAATAAAAATAAATTCACAGCGTGTTACCTATTTGTTACCTATTATTTATTTATTTATTTCCCCTGAGTCTGCACGGGCCCGTTTCGGGGAGGGGCCAACCCTAAAGCACCAAACAGGATCAACTCCCCGTTAAAACGTTTTCCTTTACCTAGCCAATGTTCTTCTCAATCACTACTAACACTCACAATCAATTCACAGTGTGTGCGTGCATGCAGCAACAGTTCTAATCTGTACAGCCGTGAGCATTGACTGTGTCTGAGTGATTGCCCTCAGAATAGTGGCTAAAAAACTGTCCATGCCAATCAAGTCAGAAGCTCAGAGAGAGAGAGAGAGAGAGAGACAGAGAGAGGGGGGGAGAGAAGGGGGAGAGAGAGAGAGAGAGAGACAGAGAGAGCGAGAAAGAGTGAGAGAGAGACAGAGAGAGAGAGAGAGAGAAAGGAGACACACACAGAGAGAGAAGGTAGAGAGTGTGATAGACTCCCTGTCTCCCCCAACATTTACTCTACCTCTGACTCAGGCAGCTGAGGTGAAAGGTCAGCACTACAGTCGATGGTGTTTAATTGTCCTGTTCATTTGAGGATATCAATATCAATATTTCTTGGAAACTGTACTGCACTAAATTCACAGTACCTCAAATTCTGTGAAAAGTGCAAAGGTGGAAAAAACACAAGAAATTGTTCATAATTACAAAAATTTCATGCACTGACGTCTTGACTGGCAGGTGGAAAATTGTTTCGTGTAAAACACCCCAGGGAGAGGGAGTCAACCTTGTACTGTAAGGGGAACAGGAAACATAATCTTCCTTGGATTGACTATGCCACCTCTTTGCTGAATGAATTGAGGAAAAAACATGACATCTCCATGAAATATTAAGCCCTATCACTAAAAATGGATGAATGAGAAGAAATGGAGCGGGACGATGGCATCATACTATTGTTCTGTACATAACATGAGCTTAATGCAAAACCCACACATGGCAGAATACAAATGTATGTTTTATTATGTATACTGCATATGTATTTTGCAGTGGAAAAGGGAGACAGCTGATTGCTGGAGATTCCTTCTCATCATGAGACCTTTTAATTCCCCAATATGCATCCCACTGGGCACAGACGTCAATCCAACGTCCATTCCACATTGGTTCCATGTCATTTCATTGAAATGACATGGAAACAATGTTGATTCAACAGGTGTGTTCCCAGTGGTGTGTGTGTATGTGTGTGTCTCTGTGTTACTGTGTTAGCGTTCAACACCCTTGTGCCCTCCAAGCTCATCACCAGGCTCAGGACCCTGGAACTGAACACCTCCCTCTTCAACAGACGGGCCGCCCCCAGGTGGTGAGGGTACACATCCGCCACGCTGACCCTCAACACAGGGGCCCCTCAGGGGTGCGTGCTTAGTCCCCTCCTGTACTCCCTATTCACCCGCGACTGTGTGGCTGTGCACGACTCCAACACCATCATTAAGTTTGCTGATGCCACAATGGTGGTAGGTCTGATCACCGCTGACGATGAGACAGCCTACAGGGAGGAGGTCAGAGACCTGGCAGTGTGGTGCCAGGGCAACAACCTCTCCCTAAACGTCAGCAAGGCAAAGGAGCTGATCGTGGACTACAGGAAACGGAGGGCCTAGCACGCCCCCATTCACATCGACGGGGCTGTAGTGGGGCGGGTCTAGAGCTTCAAGTTCCTCGGTGTCCACATCACTAAGGACCTATCATGGCCCAAACACACCATAACAGTCATGAAGAAGGCACGACGACGCCTCTTCCCCCTCAGGAAGCTGAAAAGATTTGGCATGAGCCCTCAGATCTTCAAAAAATTATACATCTGCACCGTTGGGAGCATTTTGACTGGCTGCATTGGTATGGCAACTGCTTGGTATCCGACCACAAGGCGCTACAGAGGGTAGTGCGTACGGCCCAGTACATCACTAGGGCCAAGCTCCCTGCCATCCAGGACCTCTATACTAGCCGGTATCATAATAAAAATGGTCAAAGATTCCAGCCACCCAATTCATGGACTCTTCTCTCTGCTACCATAGGGCAAGCGGTACTAATGTACCAAGTCTGGAACCAACAGGACCCTGAATAGCTTCTACCCCCAAGCCATAAGACGGCTAAATAGCTAACCAAATAGCTACCTGGACTATCTGCATTGATCCCCTTTTGCACTAACTGTTTTGACTCACCACATACGCTGCTGCTACAGTTTATTATCTATCCTGCTGCCTAGTCACTTTATCCCCACCTATATATACATCACAGGAGGTTGGTGGAAACTTAATTGGGGAGAACGGGTTTGTGGTAATGACTGGAGCGGAATCAGTGGAATGGTATCAAATACATCAAACACGTTGTTTCAAGGTGTTTGATGCCATTCCATATGCTCCGTTCCCGGGCATTATTATGAGCCGTCCTCCCCTCAGCAGCCTCCTGTGGTATACATATCTACCGCAATTACCTCATACCCCTGCACATGGGCTCGGTACTGGTACCCCGTGTATATAACAAAGTTATCATTACTCATTGTGTATTTATTCCTCGTCTCTCTGCATTGTTGTAAAAGGCCCGTAAGTAAGCTTTCACTGTTAGTCTACACCTGTTGTTTACGAAGCACATGACAAATAACATTTGATTTGATTTGATCAAACATTTGATTTGTATTCATCCTTTATTCATAAGGATGATCCTGCTGAGATTAAAATCTGTTTTGAGACGCAAATCTGTCTCAAGACGGCAGCAATCTGTCACGTCCTGACCATAGGAAGCCTTTATTTTCTATGGTAGAGTAGGTCAGGGCATGACTAGGGATTTAGTCTAGTTTATATTTTCTATGTGGGGTTCTAGTTTGTTTTGTCTATGTTGGTGTGTTGGTATGATTCCCAATTAGAGGCAGCTGGCTATCGTTGTCTCTAATTGGGGATCATACTTAAGTAGCATTTTTACACCTGTGCGTTATGGGATATTGTTTTGAGTAAGTGTATGTAGCGCCTCTGTTGTCATGGTTTGTTTCGTTTGTTTTGCTAAGTTTCACTATTAAATATTATGCGGAACTCAACATACGCTGCACCTTGGTCCATCTATTCAAACGAACGTGACACAATCAAACGTTAGGTGAATTGCTTGATTCGGTTCCACTATTTCCCAGTAACCCTAGCTTTGCTTTTATGTATTCACCTTGTGCATTTCCATTTGACTCACTATTTGACACCAGTCAGAGCCTATAACTCCTGGAACGCTCAGTTGGTGACACCCAGGCCAGTGATCTTCTACAAGACTTTGTGTAAGGGAGATGACAATATTCTGAGATGCTGGAGGGAGGGAGAGGTCAAGGAGAGGTGGGCCTCATTAGTCCTGTCATGTACTGTGTCATCGTCTCACCGTCCTCCTGCTCTGTGCGCCCCCGGCAGAGGGTTAGCCTTCAAATTAGCATTACCACTGCGTTACGCTCCACAGATGGGCATGGATGGAGTATTGCATAACTGGAGTGTTCCGCCATGCCAGACGTTTCCCCATCCAATGGGAGTGGATCCTTTGTAGGGGCTAATTACATCGAGTCGTGTGTGCGTGCTCGGCGTGTAAGGCTCCTCGTTTACAGGGGAACGAATATACTGATGGCTTAGGATTCTGCTGTCTTGTGCTATGAGTTCTGAGTAGACATTGCCCCTTAGGGATAATGGACTGCAGGAAACAGGGGGTGGGGGGGGGCACGCCCCCATCCACATCGACATGGTGGCAGTGGAGCAGGTAGACAGCTTCAAGTACCTCGGTGTGAGTTCATAGAGTATTTTCTCTGCTGCCGCACTGCAAGAGGTACCGGTGCATCGGGTCTGACACCAACAGGCTCTTCAACAGCTTCTATCCCCAAGCAATACAACTGATATATAGCTAACAAAATAGCTACAAGGACTCTCTGAGTTAACCTTGTATCTTTATTGACCTTTTATTTACATTTTTGCACTGTCTCTATGCACACTCACAGGGCTCTAACACACTCACAGACCCTACACACTCACAGGGCTCTACACACTCACAAGGCTCTACACACTCACTAGGCCCTACACACTCACAGGGCACTACACACTCACAGGGCCCTACACACTCACAGGGCTCTAACACACTCACAGACCCTACACACTCACAGGGCACTACACACTCACAGGGCTCTAACACACTCACAGACCCTACACACTCACAGGGCTCTAACACACTCACAGACCCTACACACTCACAGGGCTCTACACACTCACAAGGCTCTACACACTCACTAGGCCCTACACACTCACAGGGCACTACACACTCACAGGGCCCTACACACTCACAGGGCCCTACACACTCACTAGGCCCTACACACTCACAGGGCACTACACTCACAGGGCCCTACACACTCACAGGACTCTACACACTCACAGGGCTCTACACATTCACAAGGCTCTACACACTCACTAGGCCTTACACACTCACAGGGCCCTACACACTCACTAGGCCCTACACACCCACAGGGCACTACACTCACAGGGCCCTACACACTCACAGGACTCTACACACTCACAGGGCCCTACACACTCACAGGGCTCTAACACACTCACAGACCCTACACACTCACAGGGCTCTAACACACTCACAGACCCTACACACTCACAGGGCTCTACACACTCACAAGGCTCTACACACTCACTAGGCCCTACACACTCACAGGGCCCTACACACTCACTAGGCTCTACACACTCACAGGGCACTACACTCACAGGGCCCTTCACACTCACAGGACTCTACACACTCACAGGGCTCTACACACTCACAGGGCTCCACACACTCACAGGGCCCTACACACTCACAGGGCTCTACACACTCACAGGGCCCTACACACTCACAGGGCCCTACACACTCACAGGGCTCTACACACTCACAGGGCTCTACACACTCACAGGGCCCTACACACTCACAGGGCCCTACACACTCACAGGGCTCTACACACTCACAGAGCCCTACACACTCACAGGGATCTACACACTCACAGGGCCCTACACACTCCCAGGGCCCTACACACTCACAGGGCCCTACACACTCACAGGGCTCTACACACTCACAGGGCCCTACACACTCACAGGGCCCTACACACTCACAGGGCTCTACACACTCACAGGGCTCTACACACTCACAGGGCTCTACACACTCACAGGGCCCTACACACTCACAGGGCTCTACACACTCACAGGGCCCTACACACTCACAGGGCTCTACACACTCACAGGGCTCTACACACTCACAGTGCCCTACACACTCACAGGGCTCTACACACTCACAGGGCCCTCACACTCACAGGGCTCTACACACTCACAGGGCTCTACACACTCACAGACCCTACACACTCACAGGGCCCTACACACTCACAGGGCTCTACACACTCACAGGGCCCTACACACTCGCATGAACCTACACACTCACAGGGCCCTACACACTCACAGGAACCTACACACTCACAGGGCTCTACACACTCACAGTGCCCTACACACTCACAGGGCTCTACACACTCACAGGGCCCTACACACTCACAGGGCTCTACACACTCACAGACCCTACACACTCACAGGGCCCTACACACTCACAGGGCTCTACACACTCACAGACCCTACACAATCACAGGGCTCTACACACTCACAGACCCTACACACTCACAGGGCCCTACACACTCACAGGAACCTATACACTCACAGGGCCCTACACACTCACAGGAACCTACACACTCACAGGGCCCTACACACTCACACGAACTCCATCATTTGGTCACTCAGACATAATATGCACATACATTTATACTGACTCTACACACACCCACTCACATACAAGCTACTGCTACCCTATTTATCATATATCCTGTTGCACATGTAAATATGGTATTGGAACTGACTTTTAAAATATTTCCCGTATATAGTTTGCTTACTTACTTTATTGTGTATTTCATATTTATTTTCCTTATTTCTTTAGTTTTTGTCTAGTAATACAGTGTTATTGATTATTACAATGTTGGGTTTTGAGTTTCCAAGAAAGGCATTTCACTGTACTTGTGCATGTGACATTACAACTTGAAACTAATCTAGCATCAGTTTACCCCTCCCATATCCTAACCTTTACCTTTGGGGTCTAAAATGAAAAACTGACCCTGGATCCGCACAAGGACAGATATGTAATTGTGCTCTAGCCCATGGTAGGGATAGGTATGGTTATTTTAATATTCAAACTTCTGAACGGATGTTAGTATTCGATTATTGCAAGTATTCATTTTGAAGAAAAAGTATAGGCCTATTTTTACAATGAAAAGGCTTTGTCTACATTAAATTAAATGATCCATGTGACATTGCTACACGCAAGTATATCATGACTTTGAAATTCTCAATTTATTAAAGCAAGTAGGCAGTGACAGGGAGAGCAGCAAAATAGCCTAAATTAGCCTAGCTAGCAAGCTACCTAACATCTGGCTATCTTAGCTAGCTCCTTTACCTCGATTTGATGCAGTAAAGATAGGTACTACCAGATGGGATGACAGATAACCTCTGGAATCTACATGTCTGTCGAACTCCTCAGTATGGCTACTCGCTCTCTCTCTTTCCCTCCAGTGTCACACGGACCGGCCCCTGCCCCGCCCCTTCCCATCCCCGCCCTGCTGCTGTAGCAGCAAGTCGTCTTCCCCAAGTCGCAGTTTAAATATATATTTTTTAAAGCACATGTATTTCTACTATGATATTATTTCAATATTGGAATGATTTAAAATGTCAATCTCTAGCACAGGGGCTATTTTCAACCCTAGAGGTCCAGCGGAGATATTGATTCATTACATAGAATGGGCCCTGGGCTGTGGACTGGTGAGGTGAGGTGAGGTCTATACAGTATACCCTGAGTGTACAAAACATTAGGAACACCTGCTCTTTCCATGACATAGACTGACCAGGTGAATTCAGGTGAAAGCTATACTCCCTTACTGAAGTCACTTGTTAAGTCCATTTCAATCAGTGTAGATGAAGCACAGGAGACAGGTTAAAGAATAGTAGTTTAGCCTTGGGACACTTAAGACATGGGTTGTGTGTGTGCCATTCAGAGGGTGAATGGACAAGACAAATAATTTGAGTGCCTTTGAACGGGGTATGTTTTTTTTAAGCTCAACAGTTTCCTGCGTGTATTTTTTGAAACTGCACTGTCGGTTAGGGGCTCGTAAGTAAGCATTTCACTGTAAGGTCTACACCTGCTGTATTCGGCACATGTGACAAATACAATTTGATTTGATCAAAAATGGTCCAGCACTCAAAGGACATCCGGCCAACTTGAAACAACATGTGGGAAGCATTGGAGTCAACACGGGCCAGCATTCCTTTGGAACAATTTCGACACCTTATAGAGTCCATGCCCCGGCGAATTCAGGCTGTTCTGAGGGCAAAAGGGGGTGCGATTAGGCTGGTACTGGAGCCTTGACTCTGCAGGCATTTAAAGCCCAATCCTGTCTGTGTATGTATGGCTCCAGGTGATTCATCTGTGTCCAGACGCCAAGAAGATAGGAGGTGGATACGGCCTGGCTTTCTTCTCCCCTCACAAACTCCTCAGGACCAGCAGTGTTAGAGTACCATCCTCCGGCCCTGCCTAGCTACATATCAGCCATAGCTACCACATTATAATGCCTGGCTGCATCATTATGTACACTGCAGATTTGTTGTGTTCTTCTTCATTGGTATAGTATCGCATTCAATGTAGCGGTATGCATCAGATCTGTTGTGAACAGAATGCAGAAAGGAGTGTGGAGTACGTCAGGAAAGAAAGGAAAGGAAAAGACACGTTTTAAAAGTATATCTTAATATAAACATTTTATTCAGTGCATTTGGTGTATACAACAAATAATACACAACTTGGAAGGTAGCAGGCCGAGCGACAGCCATCTGCCTGTACAGGTTGTTTTTCACTTTTGTCCTGGTAATTAGGAACACATGATCCAACATGGGTTAATACACATAGCCTACATCATGCACTATAGCTCTATAGTCCAGAATCCCCTGCTGTCTCCCATGCAATAGATATGTTCACTTCAAAACCTCCCAAAGGAAACGAAAGACAAACCAAGCCTCCCAGTAGCATGTTCCATATGAACAAGGTATGTAGCTGAAGGGAAGGAGTACTTAGCCCAAAAAAGGGTCCTTTTTGTACACAACCGTGTTTTTACATGCCATGTGCAAGAAAGGGCAGAGTCTG
Source organism: Salvelinus fontinalis (assembly GCF_029448725.1). Taxonomy (NCBI): domain Eukaryota; kingdom Metazoa; phylum Chordata; class Actinopteri; order Salmoniformes; family Salmonidae; genus Salvelinus; species Salvelinus fontinalis. Next base: position 50,297,198 of record NC_074670.1, read on the forward strand.
ATGTTTCTTTCTTTTTTTTGTTTTGTTCACTTTTACAAATATGACATATCCTATAAAATGTTTAAGCCACCTAAAATTCCACAGTATTTTTTTTCATTATTATATATAGAAAATTGTCACCACGATAAGTTACTCAAACACGAAACAAGTCCTGGATGGGGGCCGTCACCATATCCTTATATGGTGAACTGAATCAGCCAATAAGAGTCAACAAAGGGGAACGGGGCAAGGCATGACACAAGCACTGGATTGGAGAACAGACCACAGGGACAGAAGACAATGTGACACAATAGAAACAGAAGGCGGGGACACTGAACAGTCAATTCCTACCAAACTCAACCGGAGAGCTCACCAGTAATAATAGTCTCCGTCCCATGAGCTTTCTACACCCCAGAGTCCTTTCTAAATCTTTTTTTTTTCTCTCTTTCCCTCTCTTATGCAGTCTCTTTCTTCACTTTCTTTCTCTCATCAAAAATGTACATTAAGAAAAATAATTCAACAACTTCCAGCTGCACCTCTATACTGGCTTGGTGTGACTGCTTAAAGGGACACTCTTTCAGCTCTGTCTTTGGTTTGCTGAAACCCCTTTCACTGTGTAGACAGCTACAAAAACACAAATACTGAGGAGAGGGAGGAGGGGAGAGAACAAAAAAAACAAAAAAAGATCTCAGCTAATCCCGAAAATTAGCAAAGTAAAGGTGCAGCTATGGCGTTGTCGCTCAAACAGCGGGTGCCACGCGCTTTTTAGATTCTTTTCCAGGTCAGCTGAATGTAGGCTTTTTTTTTATGCTAGAGAGCTCAAGTCTCTTCTGAGCTTGTGCGCTAGAATGCAGGAGAGCTACCGTTACAGCTGGCTGCGGTCGCAGCGTCGCTAAAGCTGCAACCCCGAGGGATTGGCTTCGTATACATAGAGGCATCATGGATGACACACAGAAACAGGGGACTTCTCCATCTACTGCATACCCAGCAGCCCAGACCCTCACCAGTTGCCCTGACCACCTGCCTCTTTACCTGCCTGCCTGCCAGATATGACTGGGTAGGTGTCTATATGATCAGGACCTATAAGTAAAAGTAGTTGTTATCTGCAGGAAGTAAACAAAAAACCATAAAAGATGACTGGTACACAGTTCTTACCACCAGAGAGTGACCAACAGAAAATGGCTCACGGTGTAATGTGGTTGGCTGTTGACCATATGGTGAGAGATATGGAGCCTAATCAAGTGTGGTGATTGCTTGGTGGTCGTGATGGTGTTTATAGTCGTAATGTTGTCCTGAACTGCCGATGGTTTTGGAGAGAGAAGTCTGCTTGGAAGCCACGCTCTTCGGAGGGTGAGGTGTCTTCTTACGTCTGCCCCGGCCCGCGACGCCCGGCTACGTGGACTCGTTCTGGCTCACCGTCTTGCCTCCGTTGAGCACGGCCGAGGCGCTCCGGGACTTGGTGGGCGTGCCGCTACCGGAGCGTGAGAATTCAGTCAGGTCGTGGAGGGAGGGTTCCCTGTACATGGCCACTGTGGGACACACAGACATACGGGGCAATGGTCAGACACATGCATAAGGCTGCTAGTGTAGATGAGCGGATCTGAGCAGTAGAACAGAATAAAATAGAATAGAACAGAATAGAATAGAATTGCATTGTCCACCTGGAGATGCACATTTTCCTCTCTGGCCGGACCAAGTTCTAGTCTATTCTATTGCTCAATTCCCTCTGATCATGTCACTGTATATCTTAACATAATGTACAACCCTGAAATATGCAGAAGGGAGTTAAAAAAAGCCAGGACAAGGCATTTATTTAGGACAGAAAGTACTTATAGCCACTGCCTTCCATGAGCTATTCAGGAGCTTGTACCCGTCTCCTTGAAGTGTACTGCAGCACGCCAAGCTAAAGCAAGCTCGTTTGCATCTCTTAAACGTTTCAGAAGAAACACCAGAGGTTCTGATCTCTTTAGTCTTTAGGAGCCACTCCTTAAACAGCCTCCTGCCAGAATATGCTTTGACGTGTGTGGTTCTCTGGGGCTTGGGCCGAAGCAGCAAACTAAACTCTCCAAAGATGCTTCCTTCCCTTAGCCTTGGCTTTCGGGTGACAGCAGCACGCTTCACACAAAGAATCCCTGCGCACACACGAGTCAATCAATATTGGACTTCAGTGGGAAGCTGTGTGGGATCGATACTGGGCTTATTAGCCATGGCATTATGCAACTCTAATGCTGGAGGATGACCTGGAGGTCAGTCCATCTCACCGCTGGGGCCGTTCATCCTTAGTTCATATACGCTTCTCCTCTACCAATCATCCCTCTATTTCTTTCTCTACTGTATATCTCCCTCTTCGACCTAGCAGCTTAACACTCACAAGCTCTCTCTCTCTCTCTCTCTCTCTCTCTCTCTCTCTCTCTCTCTCTCTCTCTCTCTCTCTCTCTCTCTCTCTCTCTCTCTCTCTCTCTCGGCAAGTGTCTCTCTCTCTCTCTCTCTCTCTCTCTCTCTCTCGGCAAGTGTCTCTCTCTCTCTCTCTCTCTCTCTCTCTCTCTCGGCAAGTGTCTCTCTCTCTCTCTCTCTCTCTCTCTCTCTCTCTCTCTCTCTCTCTCTCTCTCTCTCTCTCTCTCTCTCTCTCTCTCTCTCTAAGATGTAGGGAGATAGAGAATAGTGCCTTTTTGTCATGGTTTGTAGATTTGCAATGAAAGCAAAGTACAATTTTCTGGAGATAAAAGCGAGCTCCCATATTTACTTCATTATGACAACTTTATTTTGCCATTTGTCTGCATTTATGCAATTTTTCTTCCTCTTAGACAGCCAAAAATGTGTCATATTTATCACATTGCCTTATTATAGCATCTGTACATTTAAACAATCTTAAAGCAATTATGCCCAACAACTTATTTCCCCCACACATTATCATTCTTCCTCTCTCTTTTCTCTCTCTCTCTTTTCCCTTTACCCCTCTCTCTCTCTTTTCCCTTTACCTCGCTCTCTCTTTTCCCATTAACTCTCTCTCTCTCTTTTCCCTTTACCCCTCTCTCTCTCTTTTCCCTTTACCTCGCTCTCTCTTTTCCCATTAACTCTCTCGCACTCTTTTCCCTTTAACTCTCTCGCTCTCTCTCTCTTTTCCCTTTACCTCTCTGTCTCTTTTCCCTTTACCTCTCTCTCTCTTTTCCCTTTACCCCTCTCTCTCTTTTCCCTTTACCTCTCTGTCTCTTTTCCCTGTACCTCTCTGTCGCTTTTCCCTGTACCTCTCTGTCGCTTTTCCCTTTACCCCTCTCTATCTTTTCCCTTTACCTCTCTCTCTCTTTTCCCTTTACCTCTCTGTCTCTTTTCCCTTTACCCCTCTCTCTCTTTTCCCTTTACCTCTCTCTCTCTTTTCCCTTTACCTCTCTGTCTCTTTTCCCTTTACCTCTCTGTCTCTTTTCCCTTTACCCCTCTCTCTCTTTTCCCTTTACCTCTCTGTCTCTTTTCCCTTTACCTCTCTCTCTCTTTTCCCTTTACCTCTCTGTCTCTTTTCCCTTTACCTCTCTGTCTCTTTTCCCTTTACCTCTCTGTCTCTTTTTCCTTTACCTCTCTCTCTCTTTTCCCTTTACCTCTCTGTCTCTTTTCCCTTTACCCCTCTCTCTCTTTTCCCTTTACCTCTCTGTCTCTTTTCCCTTTACCTCTCTGTCTCTTTTCCCTGTACCTCTCTGTCTCTTTTCCCTGTAACCCTCTCTCTCTCTCTCCCTCTCTCTTTTCCCTGTACCCCCCTCTCTCTCTCCCTCCCTCTCTCTTTTCACTGTATCCCCCTGTATCTCTCTCCTTCTCTCTTTTCCCTGTACCCCCCCCCATCTCTCTCTCTTTTCCCGGTACCCCCCCTCTCTCTCCCTCTCTCTTTTCCCTGTACCCCCCCCCCTCTCTCTCTCTCTATTACCTCTCTCTCTGTCTCTTTTCCCTTTACCTCTCTCTCTGTCTCTTTTCCCTTTACCTCTCTCTCTCTCTTTTCCCTTTACCTCTCTCTCGCTCTCTCATGAGTGCGGGGCGATCATTCTCTGGCTATTGCTCTTAACTGTGTTTGGTCCCCCTGGTCGGGATGTTAAATGTAACCCAAAAGCTATTACAGTGAGCAGAGACTTGGATTTTTAATGAGCTACTGGTCGGTTCGGTCGGAGGATAGGAGCAGCCAAGCCAACCGCAAACCCGTTAGAGAAAGCATCATCACCACAGCTGTCTGTTTGCTGTATATTTCTGCCCTTGTGAAAAAGGGGTTGAAAGAGATTCAAAGCCCAGTGCATTACTCTCCAACGCCCTCCTGCCCTCATTTAGGGACGACAACTTCTTGTAATCTTTTAACCAAGATTTTCCAGCCTGTACACAAACAGGGTAACAATATATTTGTAAATCATGCAAGCACCAAAGAAGCTTGGAACTTGACGGATACAAATGACGAAACGACTGAATGTCTGATCAGATTTTTCGAAATAAATTGCTACCCGCTCGGGGCTCTCGTCGGTTGAGTAATTTGCGTCACCAGCGGTGCCTTTCTTGAATGGGGACTTTTTTTGTTGTCTAAAAGCTCATCCTTTCATCTCGTGGAAGTGGAGTCCAGACGCTCTCAGTTTTTATCTTGTTCTCTCTGTTGACAGGTAAGCCTGTATCTTGTTCTAGATGAAAGAGCTGTGGCCTTTTCAACATCATGAACAGATCCATCTATCCAGCACACAATCATCCCCCCTCCTTCCATGAGGCACCTGGCTTGGTTGGGTGGAGGTGGGCCGCTTCTTCTTCGCCATGACATTTGTGTTAAAAAGCTTAGCTGTCTCTATTCAAACAGGCAGCACTTTATCATTCCCGCGGCTTTTCGGCATGGACACTGCCAATGCCTTTTCCACTGTCTGGCTCCAATGAAGTATGAATAGCTTTTAGGGAGTGCGCAATGGTCCTGTCCACACACCGTTGCCTCAGAGCAGAAAGCCTGACGGCAGGGGGCCTGAGAGCAGCCTTTCCCCAGGCTGTAGGGAGAGACTACCCGCAGAGAGAAAGAGAGAGAAAGAGAGAGAGAGATTTAATCAAAAAGAAGCTTGGTGTTTTTTCTGGAAAGTCTCCCATTTAAACAAATAACCGCTGCCAAAGCTCAGTGCTCCAGGCCATAGTGAATCACCAATAAACTTTCAATTGCAATGTAATGGGCTTGGGAGAATAATGAAGAAACTTTCGAAAAAGTAAAGTTACCTAAGAAACATCTCTTATTATCCTTTATTGCAGGGATCCCCAACTAGATTCAGCCGCGGGTCTATTTGTTCTTGAGAGGAATAATTTGGAGACTGCAAATTGACAGCAAGAAGCTCAAACAGATATAATGTCTGACTAAAACAAAATCATTTCAAACCTTGTTTACATTGTCTCTCTATTATGCGTGGGAATACTTGGGAACAGATTTCTCAAATTAAAATAACTTGGAACTGATTTCCTGGTGTTTTTACAGTCTATTATGTCCAACAATAAAAAAAAACATTTGGGGAACCCTGCTCTATTGTCTCCAATATAGAGCCAAGCACCCTATAGGAAGAAAGATGGACAGTCTCACCTTTCAAAGGCTTGGGGAGGAAGTGGGCTGCTGGCTTGTTCTTCTTCACGTGGTTTCCCTTCATTATCTCCCCCTCTTTATTCAGACCGAGGTACCAGCCCCTACCAGACTGCTGCTGTCTGTAGATCATGGAGGAGTAGGTCACGTAGTAGTTCTCAAACACAGACTCTTTGAACTTGCACTCCGGGGTGAAGTGTTCCTGAGGAGAAGAAAGAAAGAGAGGGAGGGAGCAGGGAGGAGAGGAGAAGACCGGATGAGCCATGGCTGAAGGAGGAGGGTGGCCACTGATCAGAGAGGTTTTAAGAGCCCTTCTCGTTTCTCGCTTTTTAGCAAATGAGAGGCACTGAGACATGAAGCGCCATTACTTAAGAAACAAGAGATGACGGCACAACTCAAACACTTGCTTAGAGCGCGCGCGCGCGCACACACACACACACACACACACACACACACACACACACACACACACACACACACACACACACACACACACACACACACACACACACACACACACACACACACACACACACACACACACACACACACACACACACACACACACACAGGGGTTGAAAGATCCTTCCAGCTCCATCTAATTCAAGACATTCACCTCTTAATGCTTACCACATTACCACAGTATTTTCAAAGGCTCTTATGTTCATTATAATAAATCATTCATAGCTTTATGCCATAGATACAACACACCACGATTCAACATTCACTCTCATTTTACTCCGCGGTATTAATAATATATGGGACAATTAATAACAACATTTGTTGGAGGATGGGCACTCTATTTATATGTAGCTTCTATTTGTTAGCCAATCCTTCAGCAGACTATCTAGCAGCAGTGTGTGCGTCCATCCGCGTGTGTTTGTGTGTGTGGCATGAGTGTGTGTGTGTTTTACAGAGGTTATGTAATGTCCAGGCAGACGCTCCACTGTCTCTCATCCGCTAATGAATTGGCTGTTCTGAGGAGCACCGAACACAATCTACAGGGGACTCCTGGGACACTTTAAAAAAGCTATTTGTCAGATTTGGTCCTCTATCTTCCTCTCTCTCTCTATCCCTCTCCCTTTCGCGCTCTCTCTCTATCTCTCTCTTTACATATACAGTATATCTCTCTTTCTTCCTCTCTCTCTCTATCCCCCCCCTCTCTCTCTCTATATATATATATATATTATTTTCTTTATATATCTTTCTCTTTTTATATATACAGGTGAAGTCGGAAGTTTACATACACCTTAGCCAAATACATTTAAATTCAGTTTTTCGCAATTCCTGACATTAAATAATTGTAAAGATTCCCTGCCTTAGGTCAGTTAGGATCACCACTTTATTTTAAGAATGTGAAATGTAAGAATAATAGTAGTAACGATAATAATAATGATTTATTTCAGCTTTTATTTCTATTTCACATTCCCAGTGGGTCAGAAGTTTACATACACTCAATTAGTATTTGGGAGCATTGCCTTTAAATTGTTTAACTTGGGTCAAACGTTTTGGCCTTCCAAAAGCTTCCCATAATAAGTTGGGTGAATTTTGTCCCATTCCTCCTGACAGAGCTGGTGTAACTGAGTCAGGTTTGTAGGCCTCCTTGCTCGCACACGCTTTTTCAGTTCTGCCCACACATTTTCTATAGGGTTGAGGTCAGGGCTTTGTGATGGCCACTCCAATACCTTGACTTTGTTGTCCATAAGCCCTTTTGTCACAACTTTGGAAGTATGCTTTGGGTCATTATCTATTTGGAAGACCCATTTGCGACCAAGCTTTAACTTCCTGACTGATCTCTTGAGAATTTGCTTCAATATATCCACAATTTTCCATCCTCATGATGCCATCTATTTTGTGAAGTGCACCAGTCCCTCCTACAGCAAAGCACCCCCACAACATGATGCTGCCACCCCCGTGCTTCACGGTTGGGATGGTGTTCTTTGGGTTGCAAGCCTCCCCTTTTTTCCTCCAAACATAACGATGGTCATTATGGCCAAAGAGTTCTATTTTTGTTTCATCAGACCAGAGGACATTTCTCCAAAAAGTACGACCTTTGTCCCCATGTGCAGTTGCAAACCGTAGTCTGGCTTTTTATATGGTGGTTTTGGAGCAATGGCTTCTTCATTGCTGAGCAGCCTTTCAGGTTATGTCGGTATAGAACTCGTTTTACTGTGGATATAGATACTTTTGTACCTGTTTCCTCCAGCATCTACACAAGGTCCTTTGCTGTTATTCTGGGATTGATTTTCACTTTTCGCACCAAAGTACGTTCATCTCTAGGAGACAGAACGCTCCTTCCTGAGCGGTATGACTGCACGGTGACTGCATGGCAGTCTGCATGGCTGCATGGTCCCATGGTGTTTATACTTGCGTACTATTGTTTGTACAGATGAACGTGGTACCTTCAGGCATTTGGAAATTGCTCCCAAGGATGAACTAGACTTGTCGAGGTCTACAATTTATTTTCTGAGGCCTTTGCTGATTTCCTTTCACTAAGTTTGAAAGTATGCCTTGAAATACATCCACAGGTACACCTCCAATTGATTAGAAGCTCCAATTGATTAGAAGCAATTAATGATTAGAAGCTTCTAAAGCAATGACATAATTTTCTGGAATTTTCCAAGCTGTTTATTACTTGTGTCATGCACAAAGTAGATGTCGAAACCGACTTGCCAAAACTATAGTTTGTTAACAAGAAATTTGTGGAGTGGTTAAAAAACAAGTTTTAATGACTCCAACCGAAGTGTATGTAAACTTCAACGGTATATATATCGCTTTTCCCTTTACTTCTTACTGACACTCAAACTCACACTCACCCTCTCTCTCTTTATCTCTCTCTGTTTCTCTCAAGCACTTCATTTTGTTTCTCTAGTCTACATTGTGCCATATCTCATGCTCTCTTCTACTCTCACCTTTCCATATTTTGTCGTCTCTGATTTAGTCATTATCTACGTTCTAAAGCAAAAAGCTG
>NC_074670.1:50310616-50413116 GCF_029448725.1 Salvelinus fontinalis
GAGGATACCCCAGTCCAGGTTAGCGATAGCGCCTTAGCGCTTTACGACCCGATAGCTTCAGCAAAGGGGGAGACGTTTACAGGCTGACGCCAGCACTGAGTGTGACTTACTGCAAGAGGTTTCCCCAGCCCATCTGTAATATCACTACACACACAGTGACATAGGCATAAATCACTACAGATGTAGGATCTTAATTTGAGACAGTTTGCTACGACAGGACAATAATCTTGCAGCAACAGGAAATGTGAATTATTATGTGGATTATAATTAATTTACATTTTTGTAGGGGTACATTTTTGATACATTTTTCGGAAGGGAAAATCAAGTCTGAAATGTCAAAGTGGAAATTACAAACTTCTGAAGCATTTTTAAACCTCAAATGCACTACAAGTTTTTAAGTTTCTGCATTGCAGGAAAGGTCACCTTAAACAGGGTGATCAAATTAAGATCCTACATCTGTAGAACTAGCACTACAATACCACAGCCCACGAGTCTCATAGAGGGTAATGCATATTCAATGCCTTGCTGTATCTGTACCATGAAAGAAAACACAATAAATGACCATTTACTCTGAAATTGTAATCAAATGAATGCATTGGTAGAAGTTAAAACCCAATACTGTTGCATGTCGCAAACTGGCAGAATGAGAAATACTACCATAGTGGATCTGATCTCTCCTGTAAGAATATTGGCGCCATTCTTCACAAACGAGCACAAATCGATGGTGCCATTCTCGTGTGTGAACCCAGTGCCCATATCCTACTATATCTGAAATGACACCAATTATGCCAATAGAATCAAGGCTGAGCTGGTGTCTTTAGAGCAGTGTAAAAGCCTGGGAGACTCACAAAGCTAATGGCGTCGCCGCCACTCACTATCCACTCTCCCAAACAAATCCGTCTAAATGCCTTCCCTTTCAATGGCCCCAGTCTTTTAGTGGCAGCGGAATAAAAAGCACCTTTCTCTCTATCTCCAGATAAAAAGCATATTTACAATGCCCATTGGTTTAGAAAAGATTTGGAGGATCTAAGCTGGTGGAAAATACCATTGCAAATACAAACACACACACACACACACACACATACACACACTCGTACAGGCACACACCCACTGTGGCTGGTTAATGACTCAGCTCAGTGGAGAGGATCCCTGTGATAGGGAAGGCTATTTTGCAGAGGTAGTGTGCTTATGGGTGGAAAAATAGGGGTGGGAGCCAACTGCAGATCTGCTTACCACCATGCAAACATTAACATGCTCAAACATACAAACACAGGCCATACCCACGGGGACAGAAGAAGAGTATTAACAGTATTACATCTTCATTCTTTCATTTTTGTCAGTAGAACCTAATTATTTTCAGAAACTCTCTGTCTATTACGTAAGAGCTGAACAATTCTAACATCGGCTAATTCTGAAACCAAAACTCCAACGATTCCATTCCTTTCATACGTCTTAGAGTCTCCATATCCACTCGTTTCCCCATCTACTACATGTAGGCATCTTCTTCTTCCCTTTTGAAGGAGGAAGTACCTCCCTGGCCCTTCAGACAAGACTGGAGCCCCAGTAACACACAGGAAAACGAATGACCAAACTTCAAGGCACCTCTGGAAAAACACCACAGAAACTATTTATACTAGTTAGCTCGTCCTTTTAAAGAGGACAGTGATCTCCAAATGAACACGCCAATGATCACCATGTATCACAGGGACACACTATTAAGGAATCAGGGAAATCTACAGTAATACACTCTGAGTGTACAAAACTGCTCTTTCCATGACATGGACTGACCAGGTGAAAGCTATGATCCCTTACTAAATCCACTTCAATCAGTGTAGATGAAGGGGAGGAGACAGGTTAAAGGATTGTTAAGCCTTGAGACAACTGAGAGATGGATTGTGTATGTGTGCCATTCACAGGGTGAATGGGCAACACAAAAGATTGAAGTGCCTTTGAACGGGGTACGGTAGTAGGTGCCAGGCTCACCGGTTTGAGTGTGTCAAGAACTGCAACGCTGTGGGTCAACTTGACACAACTGTGGGAAGCATTGCAGTCAACATGGGCCAGCATCCTTGTGGAATACTTTCGATATCTTGTAGAGTCCATGCCCCGACAAATTGAGGCTGTTCTGGGGCCTCCCGAGTGGCGCAGTGGTCTAAGTCACTGCATTGCAGTGCAAGCTGTGCCACTAGAGATCCTGGTTTGAGTCCAGGCTCTGTCGCAGAGGCCGCGACCGGGAGACCCATGGGGCGGTGCACAATTGGCCCAGCGTCGTCCGGGTTAGGGGAGGGTTTGGCCAGCCGGCCGGGATGTCCTTGCCCAATCACGCTCTAGCGACACCTGTGGCGGACCGGGTGCACGCTGACAAGGTTGCCAACGCTGTTGGTCATTGGTGCGGCTGGCTTCCGGGTTAAGCGGGCAATGTGTCAAGAAGCAGTGCGGCTTGGCAGGGTCGTGTTTCAGAGGAAGCATGGCTCTCGACCTTCGCCTCTCCCGAGTCTGTACGGGAGTTGCAGCGATGGATCAAGACTGTAACTACCAATTGGATACCACGAAATTGGGGTAGAAAACAATGTTGAGGCTGTTCTGAGGGCAAAAGAAGGTGCAACTCAATATTAGGAAGGTGTTTCTAATATTTTGTACAATCAGGGTAACTAATTGTCAATAGCCTACCTGATTATAAAACATACCATACAGAATGTCTACAGACACTGCAAAATCATTCACCACATCTTAGTGACAATGGTGTGTATGGAGATATTTTCCCTTCGACGACATGAAAAGCCTGTTTTATGATATCTGTATTTTTCAGCAAAGGGGAGAAGACAGTTGTGACAAAGTGTGAGGAGCTGAATAGTACATATGAGGCAGGATGAAATAGAACTATAAAGGGGCAGAGAGTAGAGTAGAGAGGACGGAGGAAAATACATGTTTAATTGATTCCCTCTCTTCCCACACTGTGCCTCTGCTGGATGAATACATTTCACTGGTGCATTCTGGCTCACCCACACATGTACTAAACACTCTTCCTCTCACACATTCGCTCTCTCACGTGGACAGAACATGGATAAGCAGATGACAAAAGCAAACACACACGACCCCAGTAGATGATTATGTAAAAGGTGATATACCAAAATATCATAATGAGTATGCGATGTGAACATGCAATGATATGTACATGTATTAGACATATCGAGAGCTTGGGACTATAAGGTTTCTATCAGCAAAAAGATGCTTCTGAGGTAATTGGCTTTAAAGTTCCGAACCCTCATTGGTTTGAATAGTCTCAGCAATTTTGATATTGTATTCTTTTGAACTTAACATTAATTGAAGTATTTTGAGTTTTATATTTAAGTGATAATGCCCGAGAAGCCGGTGTTTAGAGGATATATTGGCACAGGTGTTGACAATATATCTTCCAAACACCGGCTTCGAGGGCATTAAAACTGTCACACCCTGGCCTTAGTTATCTTTGTTTGCATTATTATTTTAGTTAGGTCAGGGTGTGACATGGGGATGTATGCGTTTTGGTTGGTCTAGGGGTTTGTATGTTTAATGGGGCAGTGTCTTGTCTAGGTGTTTGTATGTCTGTGGCTGCCTAGATTGGTTCTCAATTAGAGACAGCTGTGGTTTATTGTCTCTGATTGGGAGCCATATTTAAGGCAGCCATAGGCATTTGGGCTTTGTGGGTAATTGTCTATGTCTATGTTCTATGTTGCATGTGTGCACTTAGTTCTGTTTAGCTTCACGATCGTTTGTTTTTGTTCATTTTGTAAGTGTTTGGTTTTTCCTTCATTAAAGAAGATGTATTTTTCACGCGCTGCGCCTTGGTCCTCTCTCTCGCAAGAAGACGATTGTGACAAAAACTTTTATACAACGGGTTACAAACATATTCAAATAGACATATTTTCATAAAGAAATGTATTTTGATGAATTTCTTCATACTGTTTCATCCTTCCGCAAGATATAGTCCCGACACAAATCTAGGGTTGCTACCCAAGCCGGCTGGTCGTTCGTTCTATCGGTTCGGTTGCCAGAGACGCGACCCAGTCGTTCAGGCTTTTTGTTCTGTATCTATGGACGCGATCCAATCGTTCGTTCTAAATGTTCCATTGCCATACTGGCTGGCAACGTTCTTATCCCTTGCTTGCTACAGTAGCTAGCCAACTACGGCTAATTTACAGTCACATCAAAAACCGCAGCCAGAATAACAGCAAAGTAGGTCCATTTGCATTTGTTTAAGTTGTTTCTAGTGACATTTATTTGGATACATCCATAACAATAAGCTAATGAGGCGTGATTTTGCCTGTCATAGAAAATGTACTCACTCGTCACGACACTGTTGTTCAGAGGAGCTAGCCAACAACACAGTTAACACAATCACTTCAAACTGAAGCTGGAAAGACTGCAAACTAGCTGCACTTTGTTTTGTTTGTTTGTAGACCCACCCTTTGCAGCAATTACAGCTGCAAGTCTCTTGGGGTATGTCGCTATAAGCTTGGCACTTCTAGCCACTAGGATTTTTGCCCATTCTTCAAGGCAAAACTGCTCCAGCTCCTTCAAATCGGATGTGTTCCGCTGGTGTACAGCAATCTTTAAGTCATCCCAGAGATTCTCAATTGGATTGATGTCTGGGCTTTGACTAAGCCATTCCAAGACATTTAAATATTTCCCCTTAAACCACTCGAGTGTTCCTTTAGCAGTACGCTTAGAGTCATTGTCCTGCTGGATGGTGAACCTCTGTCCCAGTCTCAAATCTATGGAAGACTGAAACAGTTTTCCCTCAAGAATTTCCCTGTATTTAGCGGGATCCATCATTCCTTCAATTCTGATCAGTTTCCCAGTCCCTGCCGATGAAAAACATCGCCACAGCATAATGCTGCCACCACCATGCTTCACTGTGGGGATGATATTCTCGGGGTGATGAGAGGTGTTGGGTTTGCACCAGACATAGTGTTTTCCTTGATGGCCAAAAAGCTAAATTTTAGTCTCATCTGACCAGAGTACCTTCTTCCATATGTTTGGGGAGTCTCCCACATGCCTTTTGGCGAACACCAAATGTGTTTGCTTATTTTTTTCTTTAAGCAATGATTTTTTTCTGGCCACTCTTCCATAAAGTCCAGGTCTGTGGAGTGTACTGCTTAAAGTGGTCCTATCGACAGACACTCCAATCTCCGCTTTGCAGCTCCTTCAGGGTTATCTTAGGTCTCTTTGTTGCCTCTCTGATTAATGCCCTCCTTGCCTGGTCTGTGAGTTTTGGTGGGCGGCCCTCTCTTGGCAGGTTTGTTGTGGTGCCGTATTCTTTCCATTTTTTAATAATGGATTTAAATGGTGCTTCGTGGAATGTTCAAAGATTCAGATATTTTTTTATAACCAAACCCTGATCTGTACTTCTCCACAACGTTGTCCCTGACCTGTTTGGAGAGCTCCTTAGTCTTCATGGTGCCGCTTGCTTGGTGGTGTCGCTTGCTTAGTGGTGTTGCAGACTCTGGGGCCATTCAGAACAGGTGTATATATACTGAGATCATGTGACACTTAGATTACCCACAGGTGGACTTTATTTAACTAATTATGTGACTTCTGAAGCTAATTATTTATTTAGGGGCTTCATAGCAAAGGGGTGAATACATATGCACACACCACTTTTCCAGTTTTTTTTTTTGTTGTTGAATATTTTGAAACAAGTAATTTTTTTCATTTCACTTGACCGATTTGGACTATTTTGTGTATGTCCATTACATGAAATCCAAATAAAAATCAATTTAAACTACAGGTTGTAATGCAACAAAATATTTAAAAAGCCAAGGGGGATGAATACTTTTGCAAGGCACTGTAAATTGCCTGGCTGGGCTGATGAGACAGTGGATTGCTCAGTCAGATGGAACAGAGTAAATAGGCATTTTAACATCATAGAGTTAGTCGGTAGTAACTTGTGGAACAGACACCGGCTGGAATGCAGTTATTTATTTTTATTTTATCATTTTTTTCTCCCCCCTTTTTCCCCAATTTCGTGGTATCCAATTGTTAGTAGTTACTGTCTTGTCTCATCGCTACAACTCCCGTACGGGCTCGGGAGAGACGAAGGTCGAGAGCCATGCGTTCTCCGAAACACAACCCAACCAAGCCGCACTGCTTCTTAACACAGCGCACATCCAACCCGGAAGCCAGCCGCACCAATGTGTCTGGGGGACAAAGTACACCTAGCGACCTGGTCAGCGCGCACTGCACCCGGCCCGCCACAGGAGTCGCTAGTGAGACAAGGATATCCCTACCGGCCAAACCCTCCCTAACCCGGACGACGCTAGGCCAATTGTGCGTCGCCCCATGGACCTCCCGGTCGCGGTCGGCTGCGACAGAGCCTGGGCTCGAACCGAGTCTCTTGGCTACTACATGATTCCATATGAGTTTTTTCATAGTTTTGATGTCTTCACTATTATTCTACAATGTAGAAAATAGTAAAAAATAATGAGTAGGTGAATGAGTTGGTGTGTCCAAACTTTTGACTGGTACTTTATGTAATAAAAAAATGCATAGAAGGTATTCAAACCCACTCTTTCACACTTTCACAAGAGCTAGAGCTCTGCTACCTGACCAGAGCCAAACGGATCCCGACATTATACATTGGGTAAGGGCCGGGTTAGGGCTGAGTTTTCATCAATAACTAGGGTACGGGCAGGGCATCACTAAATTGATCACTAACATTTGGAAGCTGACCCATGTGCATGTGCTCTGCTGCACAGTACAGTCATATCTGACTGAGATCATAACATGGTGTCAGAAGTGTTTCAACCTCGTCAGCTTTAAGACAGGAGAGATGATTTCACAGAACATAACAATGTTCCTTGTCGGAGTTTAGAGAAACGAAAAGTAGCTAACAGGTAACAGCTCTCTCATCTCTCTTCGTTGAGCAGGGCAGCCCAAGCGGAACCGTTGCTATGGATACTCACCGACTCAGAGCCGCCATGAGCAGAGTGCATGCAGAGCGAGCTGCACGCGGGGAGAGAGTGACAGACTGAGAGGAGCAGCTAATGGATTTACTAACGGAGGAGGTTATTTCTGATTTCGAGGCCGGGCCTTAAATTTGGCAGAAGGAATCAGGCCTGGATAGGGTACGGTCTGAACGTCGTTGGCATGGGTAGGGCTCGGGCTTAACATTCATGCCTGTGCAGGGCTCTACACAAAGGTACTCAGATGAAGCAACACCACAGTAGCAGCCGTCAGTCTTCCTGGCTAGCCTACGTCCACCATTGATTGGGAATCTCCCCGAAACGCTGGCCAGCCATTGGCTAACCCCCCCCCCCCCTTCTGTAAAGGGCGGTGCTCCTAGGCAACAGTTTACCATAACAGCACTGAGCACTCAGCCACACGAGGTTATCAGACACCCTGCTGAACACAGATTAAATACAATCCACTGGCTAATTCAGCTCAAATGGAAAACCTTGCCTCCTCCCTCCACATCCACAGCCACTATCATCGAATTTACAAGACTAAAAGCTATGTTGCTGCCGGAGGGTTGCGCAATCTCAGTCCGTAGGTGGCTGTATAAGTGTGTATGCAAAATTCAAGGCTATAATCACCAGTAGTGTGCTAAATAAAGGTTTAGCACACTAGGCAATGTGTTGCCATCATGGCAAGTAATGACTGCTTTTAACATTACTACAGGTTGGGATCAAAGATAAACACACATATGAATACGACCTTAACAAATCATCAGAGAAATAGAGCAATTGAACATGACCTTGAAGTTTTTTGTTTTTCTTGCTGTTTTATGTGGTAATGAGTGAGAGGAGCAAAGGAGCGGGGGAGCAGGGGAGCAGGGGAGGAGAGGGAGCAGAGGACGAGAGGGAGCAGAGGAGGAGAGGGAGCAAATGGAGCAGAGGGAGTATAGGGAGCAGACGAGGAGAGGGAGCAGAGGGAGAAAAGGAGCAGAGGAGGAGAGGGAGCAGAGGAGGAGAGAGAGCAGATGGAGCAGAGGAGGAGAGGAGGAGAGGGAGCAGAGGAGCAGGGGAGCAGAGGAGCAGGGGAGCAGAGGAGGAGAGGGAGCAGATGGAGCAGAGGAGGAGAGGAGGAGAGGGAGCAGAGGAGCAGGGGAGCAGAGGAGGAGAGGGAGCAGATGGAGCATAGGGAGCAGAGGAGGAGAGGGAGCAGAGGGAGAAAAGGAGCAGAGGAGGAGAGGGAGCAGAGAAGGAGAGGGAGCAGAGGAGAGGGAGCAGATGGAGCAGAGGAGGAGAGGGAGCAGAGGAGGAGAAGGAGGAGAGGGAACAGAGGAGGAGAGGGAGGAGAGGGAGCAGAGGAGGAGAGGGAGCAGAGGGAGCAGAGGGAGCAGAGGAGGAGAGGGAGCAGAGGAGGAGAGGAAGGAGAGGGATCAGAGGAGGAGAGGGAGCAGAGGAGCAGAGGAGGAGAGGGAGCAGAGGAGGAGAGGGAGCAGAGGAGGAGAGGGAGCAGAGGAGGAGAGGGAGGAGTGGGAGCAGAGGAGGAGAGGGAGCAGATGAGGAGAGGGAGCAGAGGAGCAGAGGAGGAGAGGGACCAGAGGAGCAGAGGAGGAGAGGGAGCAGAGGAGGAGAGGAAGGAGAGGGATCAGAGGAGGAGAGGGAGGAGAGGGAGCAGAGGAGCAGAGGAGGAGAGGGAGCAGAGGAGGAGAGGGAGCAGAGGAGGAGAGTGAGCAGAGGAGGAGAGGGAGGAGTGGGAGCAGAGGAGGAGTGGGAGCAGAGGAGGAGAGGGAGCAGAGGAGCAGAGGAGGAGAGGGATCAGAGGAGCAGAGGAGGAGAGGGAGCAGAGGAGGAGAGGGAGGAGAGGGAGCAGAGGAGGAGAGGGAGGAGTGGGAGCAGAGGAAGAGAGGGAGGAGAGGGAGCAGAGGAGGAGAGGGAGGAGAGGGAGCAGAGGAGGAGAGGGAGGAGAGGGAGCAGAGGAGGAGAGGGAGGAGAGGAGGTGAGGGAGGAGAGGAGGAGAGGGAGGAGAGGAGGAGAGGGAGCAGAGGAGGAGAGGGAGCAGAGGGAGAAAAGGAGCAGAAGAGGAGAGGGAGCAGAGGAGGAGAGGGAGCAGAGGAGAGGGAGCAGATGGAGCAGAGGAGGAGAGGGAGCAGAGGAGGAGAGGGAGCAGAGGAGGAGAGGGAGGAGAGAGAGCAGAGGGGCTCTTTAGCTTTAGCCCTCCAACAATAGTACAACCACACAACAACACATTCACAATCAGGGAGCGGTTTAGCTTATTCTATGATTCACCACCACAGGTGAGATAAATATCACACACATACACAAACACACACACACAGCCTGTGGAGTCCAGGCAAGATCCATCTTTATTAAATGAAATGATATAAAAGCAGCAGCTCAGTGGATATGTTTTCATTACAGTGGAAGGGGGGGGGGGGGGGGGGGGGGGAGTTTTATTTGTATCGTTTCTCCGTTTTTCGCCTCAGGCGTACTCAGCTTTATCAATCCCAGTGGATATCTTTCTATTCTGTGATAATGTTAATTGTGATGTGATTAGTAATTACACTCAGGCTTTAAGGTTCTTTCTACTGTACTATGGCCCATGACTACATTCAGATCAGGGTTAGTGAGACAAATGCCTTGACTACATTCAGATCAGGGTTAGTGAGACAAATGCCTTGACTACATTCAGATCAGGGTTAGTGAGACAAATGCCTTGACTACATTCAGATCAGGCTCAATAAGACAAGAGCCACGACTACAGTCAGATCAGGCTTAGTAAGACAAGAGCCATGACTACATTCAGATCAGGCTTAATAAGACAAGAGCCACGACTACAGTCAGATCAGGCTTGGTGAGACAAGAGCCATGACTACATTCAGATCAGGCTTAATAAGACAAGAGCCACGACTACAGTCAGATCAGGCTTGGTGAGACAAGAGCCATGACTACATTCAGATCAGGCTTGGTGAGACAAGAGCCATGACTACAGTCAGATCAGGCTTGGTGAGACAAGAGCGATGACTACAGTCAGATCAGGCTTGGTGAGACAAGAGCGATGACTACAGTCAGATCAGGCTTAGTGAGACAAGAGCCATGACTACAGTCAGATCAGGCTTAGTGAGACAAGAGCCACGACTACAGTCAGATCAGGCTTAGTGAGACAAGAGCCACGACTACAGTCAGATCAGGCTTAGTGAGACAAGAGCCACGACTACAGTCAGATCAGGCTTAGTGAGACAAGAGCCACGACTACAGTCAGATCAGGCTTGGTGAGACAAGAGCCATGACTACAGTCAGATCAGGCTTAGTGAGACAAGAGCCACGACTACAGTCAGATCAGGCTTAGTGAGACAAGAGCCACGACTACAGTCAGATCAGGCTTAGTGAGACAAGAGCCACGACTACAGTCAGATCAGGCTTAGTGAGACAAGAGCCACAACTACAGTCAGATCAAGCTTAGTGAGACAAGAGCCACGACTACAGTCAGATCAGGCTTAGTGAGACAAGAGCCACAACTACAGTCAGATCAGGCTTAGTGAGACAAGAGCCATGACTACAGTCAGATCAGGCTTGGTGAGACAAGAGCGATGACTACAGTCAGATCAGGCTTAGTGAGACAAGAGCCACGACTACAGTCAGATCAGGCTTAGTGAGACAAGAGCCACGACTACAGTCAGATCAGGCTTAGTGAGACAAGAGCCACGACTACAGACAGATCAGGCTTAGTGAGACAAGAGCCACGACTACAGTCAGATCAGGCTTAGTGAGACAAGAGCCACGACTACAGTCAGATCAGGCTTAGTGAGACAAGAGCCATGACTACAGTCAGATCAGGCTTAGTGAGACAAGAGCCACGACTACAGTCAGATCAGGCTTAGTGAGACAAGAGCGATGACTACAGTCAGATCAGGCTTAGTGAGATTTTGTGGACAATGCAGCTTTTAAAGGCAATGTTCCCACATTCACGAAGACCATTTTCACGGTAAATACTGCATATGTACGCCGCATATGTCAAAGCGCAAATCAGATTGAATCCCAGTCAAGGGCTGTTTATGGCCAAGAAGCCCTCGACCTTTGAGAACGGATTCTAAAGTTGTAGTTGATCAAATTGTGAAATCCACAATTTGGAGAGTTTTCATGTTTGTACACTGAGTGTACAAAACATTAAGGACACCTTCCTAATATTGAGTTGCACCCCCCATTTGCCCTCAGAACAGCCTCAATTTGTCGGGGCATGCTCTCTACAAGGTGTCGAAAGCGTTCCACAGGGATGCTGGTCCATGTTGACTCCAATACTTCCCACAGTTGTTTCAAGTCGACTGGATGTCCTTTGGGTGTTGGACCATTCTTGATACACACGGGAAACTGTTAAGTGTGAAAAAAAACAGCAGCGTTGCAGTTCTTGACACACTCAAACCGGTGTGCCTGGCACCTACTACCATACCCCGTTCAAAGGCACTTCAATATTTTGTCTTGCCCATTCACCCTCTGAATGGCACACACAACCCATGTCTCAAGGATTCAAAAACCCTTATTTAACCCGTCTCCTCTTCATCTACACCGATTGAAGTGGATTTAACAAGTGACATCAATAAGGGATCATAGTGTTTACCTGGATTCACCCGGTCAGTCTACACTGAGTGCACAAAACATTTAGAACACCTGCTCTTTCCATGACATAGACTCTCTCTCTCTCTCTCTCTACAGGATGGAGGGAGTGTACCATGGCTCCATGCAGCCCACATACTGCATCTGTTTCCTTCCAGATGTTAATGTCACCATAGTAACCCGGCATTTCAGCTCCATACAGCCGGTCCGGAGGGTCAGCCGCAGGGGGGGGGGGGGGGGGGGGTACTGTGAGATTATGTTATAATACTTATATTGCAAAAAAAATGGTTGTGTTATGCAACAGAACAGAGTGTTAACTATTGTGTGTGTGTTCTACTGAGGATAGGCCTCTGGGAGATAACACTGACAGGAGATTTACCATGTCTTTTGGGTGATAAAGAGCATTCCAGAGCATGAGTTAATGTTTCTGTTCTATTCCGTAGCAGGGAGAGGTGGTGCTCACACACACACACACACACACACACACACACACACACACACACACACACACACACACACACACACACACACACACACACACACACACACACACACACACACACACACACACACACACACACACACACACACACACACACACACTCCTCTTATGCCCTCATCACTACCAGTGCACACACATCATCTGTATGCCTGTAAACCTACACACACTCACATTCTCACATTAGCAGGGATACACACACTCATCCCCTCCGCCACAACTAATCATGCTGCCAGCTGGGCTTGCACACCCACTCTAGCCACCTGGTAAGAGAAGCATGGCTGGGGCACAGATGGTAAACAACTGGGGACACCTGCTTGGAAACATGTCATGATGGTGGGAGTATCCTGCATGCACTGCGATGATGTAGCATTGACTATGCACTGCAAATGGGTTTGTGCCAGAAAGTAACAGGGAGACATGAAGGAAGAGGTTAGGAAAGGGGTTGAGCCGTTTGCTGCAAGCTGACCAATATGGAGCTCCTGTGTTCTACCAGGGAGAGCAGGAGAGGTTAGCACTGCTGTGCTCTGTGTGTGTTTGAGAGACTTACTGATGTGTACAGGAAGCCCTCGCTGTTCATGGCCAGGTAGAGCTTGGTCTGAACTCCCTGGATGGCCACCACTCGCAGCCCCACTGGAATGAGGTTGAATATGGCTGGGGAAGAGAATCAAGCTTTATTTATATAGCACATTTCTGACATGGAATGCAATGCTAAAACTAATAAAAACGTAAATATTTACTTCACAACAAACATATATTTTTTTTTTAAAGAATAACAATTAAAAACTGAAGGAATAAAAAAGCACCCTAAGGAAAAGCAAAACTAAAAAGGTGTGTTTTAAGATATCTGTCACGGATCCCTCCGGAACTTTTATTACGCACACCTGGACCCTATTCCCACTGATTCTATCTGTATATATGTGCCCTTTGGTTTCCATTGGTAGGTTGATTATTGTTACAATGTCCGTTGGTGCGTGTGAGTACCTGTGCTGTGTGTTTTGGGCTTTTGTGTCCTTGTGGATTTTGCAGATGATTACGGGTCTCGTCCCGTGTGTTAATCATTGTGTGCATGTGTTATTTATTCGAGGTACTCCTCGCTCTTTTGTTTGGGTTTCAACCCTGTGTTTTTGTTACGTGTTTGTTTGGTCTTTGTCCCTGTGCCTTTACACGGCACGTCGTAATTTGGGTACAATAAAAAAAACTATTACGCATTCCTGCGTCTGTCTCCCGAATTGATTTATACCAGCGTGACAATATCTATTAAATATGTCCACAGTTTCGGCCCCCCTCAGGTTCTCTGGCAGGCTATTCCAGAGGCTGGGGGCATAATAACTAAAGGCTGCTTCCTAGGCCTTGGGATAGTTAAAAAGGCCAGTGCCAGAGGGCTTGAGGGACCTACTGGGAAAGAGAGAGAGTTACATTTGTTACATTACATTTGTTGACCATCTTGGCAACAAATGGAGGGAAAAAGTCTAACTTGTGAAGAATATTGTAGGCACACTGTTTATCCACCAATAAATAGCATTTAGTGAAATCATGTCTCAGTCATATATTTAGATGGAATACTGAGACTATGTCGTAAACCGCAGCAGGTACCACAGTGTCGCCATCATAGGAGCAGAGCTGATCTAAGTAGAAAACAACGTAAAGCGAAGACTCCTGCCCCCGCTATTCATGCCAACCACATCCTTTCACTCTAACCCAGTCCACTTAATAGAGTTAGCTACAGTAGCACTTAGCTTAGCAGACTAAAGAGAGACCTCCCTCAGCCCGGGCTCTGTCCTCATATGCCAAACCCACTCACACCTTTGTCCTACTGTCACCGAGCTAGCCAGGAACCTGACAATCTCCCCTGGCCACATTGCATCCGTATGCCAAGGGATAAAGAGGCAGCCCACCACCACAGAGGACTGCACTTGAACTCCGGAAGAGCGGGAGTTTTCATAGCGTGAGCAGTGGTGGAGAGAGGCAAAAGGCGTAGTCTTAAAAAGGTTACACAATGTTTGAAACAAAAACTCTCACCCTCGCCGGAAAAAAAGTCAAACAGGGATGATGGTTTGTTTGTGCTCTTTTTCTCAAAGTGAAGCTGTTATTATAGCTATTGCTGTTAAGCCATATTGTAACTTTTCTCTGAGTTCACGGCAACATCGGGGCCAAACAGTAGCTTTGCTGCTGTGTCCTGCCCAGTCCTCTTCTGTTCTGCCTGGCATTAATTGTGCACAGTGCTGCCATGCTGCCACATCCATGCCCTCTAGTAACAGAGCGCAGGGTCAATCTGTGCTATGGGATAGAGACGGGCACATCTCTATGTGAGGGGATTTAGACTAGGGATGGGAACATTTTTTTAAAAATATATTTGAATATCCGAAAGGATGTTAGTATTGAAATAGTTGCGAGAGTAAAGTAACTAAAACAAAATCTCAATCATTACAGATTTCGTGAGTTATGTTAGATTTATTCTGAGGATTTTCAGGAAGTAAAATAGGCTTCCTTTTCTACAGTGTCTCATGGGGGATAAACATCATTAACCAAAAGTGGAATCGGTCAGGAAACACACCTCCAAGACTGAAATCACGTTTTTCTAATGATCAACAGAAAAACACACGTGCCAATCGGCGTGTTCAGCGGCTCTTTAAACCTCCCTCTTTTTGTGTTCTAGGCAGCCGCCCACAGGAAGTAATGCAGTCCGGAAGCACGGTGGATCCTTTTGCAGAGAGCTTGTAGCTGATACATTTGGTGAGAGCACAACGTTAATGTAGTTGTTCGGAGAAAATAATATGGATGCCTGCCTGCTGGACTGTGTTGCTTCCTATACCCCTTTTGTTTTCTTTGGTTTGGTTTGTCCATTCTGGGATTTTAATTAGCATGGTTTTTAAAGTCAAATCATGGATATAGAAGAACTGAGAAGTGAAGGCAAAGTATGGGTAACTTGACAACGAATATGGATTGTTGCTATAAACTCAATTGAAATGTTTTATAGAGAAAGTAACGACATAAAAAGAAATGTATGAAAATAGTTTTCTTTGTCCACCTCTATTTCCCAATGCCTGCTCAACCCAGATCCTAAGAACCTGGTCAGTGTTCTACCATGTGACATAAACACTGTACAGGTGGTACTTTAGTCATCCTAAAGTACCACCTGTACAGTGTTTATGTCACATGGTAGAACACTGACCAGGTTCTTAGGATCTGGGTTGAGCAGGCAGTGGGAAATAGAGGTGGACAAAGAAAACTATTTTCATACATTTCTTTTTATGTCGTTACTTTCTCTATAAAACATTTCAATTGAGTTTATAGCAACAATCCATATTCGTTGTCAAGTTACCCATGAATACATCTCGATCTCTCCTCCTCTATTTCCTCCATATCTCTCCTCTCTTCCCTCCATCTCATCTCATCTCCTCCCTCCATCTCTCTTCTCCTACCTTTATCTCTCCTCTCCTACCTTTATCTCTCCTCTCCTACCTTTATCTCTCCTCTTCTACCTTTATCTCTCCACCTTCCTCTCCTCCCTTCATCCTTCCCTCCCTGCCTCCCGGAGCTCCAGCAGACCCACCAGAGCCCTCCACCCTGAGCCACATCTGCTGCCTTCTACACAGAGATAACTGATCTGGGATCAGCTAGCTATGTTACTTACTGCTATTTTCAGAGGCTCTGTGTGGTGTAGCTGGCTTTCACGTAGGTGGGCGTACACTTACTGTACATGATTGTGGTAGGAAGTACTTTGTGGATTGTATATGCATGTTAGTTTAGTTGATGTAGCTAAAGTGTTTTTGTTGTTGTTGAAAGTATCATTATGGGCATAGACAGGATTCCATTTCCATCGTGGTCAATGTTCCCTCTAAGCTGCGAGCGTGCGCAGGCGCGCAGTAGCCTGAGACTGCGGCACAGAGCTCAGAAGAAATATCAGAGAGAAGCACGAGATTGAAATTCACTAAACTTCCCAGAGTTTTCCCGATTAGTCAACACTATCAACGTTTCCCTTTACTTTGGCAATTGTGATCGAATCAACACAATGTTAGCACCTTTCAATGCAACATACCGAAACAAAACAAACTATGCAAGAGATGTTGTTGTAGGCAGAATGCATCGGAGTAGGATTATATTGTGCACAACTCTACACAGACCTGTGCGGCATAACCAATCAGAGCTGCAGAGCTGCGGTAGGCCTACATGCAAATAGACCATTACAATATATGGATCTGTGCCATTTACTTTGATCTGGACTGTGTTTACAGCTGTGGTTGTGAGTAGATGCGCTTGTTTTGAGATAATAGCAAGAGCTGCATGTAGCCACGTGCACATTTTGTTCCCATCCTTTGCTAGTTAGTGAGTTATTAGCCCAGTTATAGCTCATTTGTAGTCAGCAATAGGGGCGTGATTACGTCCTACAAGAGCACAACACGTGTACAAGTGGAGAAACAGGTTGATGTCAAGCCCTGCATGTTTTTTCCCCAAAGGTCTAATGGAATGTAGCCCTACATTGAACACCACACATTGGTTGCTACTGTAGGCTGAATGATAGAACAGCTATTTCCATGTTAAAATGTTATGGGAAGCATTTTTCTCCATTATTTTTGATGGTAGGCCACTCTGGTAGGCCGACATTATGATCAAATAGCCACAGTACTCTACTTGGCCACTGTTAAAGCTATAACTTAAAGCGGCTACAGCCTCAGTGTTCACAGTAAACGCGCAATGGAAGTCGCACAGATTTTTCACAACCTGGGAAGTTTGCGCTCAGCAGACCTGAAGTTTGCTCAGTGCCCAAAACAATTAGAGGGAACATTGCTCATGGTATAGGTGACCCCATTCCTGCTACAGCTCATCTCCCTGCAGCACGAGGGGATCCTTCCACTTAATAATACTCCCTCTTCCAGTCCCAATCTCTTTCTCCACCTCCCTCTCGCTCTCTCTCTCTCTCTCTCTTGATCTATTTCTGCTGCTGCTCATCTGACTGCATAAATCTATCCACTTAATGTGTTCCTCTCTCTCCTCTCTCTCCTTTTCTCTGTCTTTGTCCGTTCCCTGCGTGCTGAGACCCGTACCCACGACGCAGACAAAGCTGCGGTAAACTTCATTTCAGGGGGATTACCAGCCAATCAGCCGCCAGGGATTTTTCGAGAGGCGAAACTCAATTACTTCTACCTCACATAACACCCGAGGTGCTGGAGGAGAGAGCGGGCCAGGGCTGAGGATCCCGCACCACACACACATACAGAAAAACACGCACGCACACACAGACTCACTACCTCATCATGACCTCTAGCCTGTTCTCTGTCTTATCGTAACCACTGACGGACATGCCCATCAATATGATTCTTTATGCTCTGTCATTGGTCGGCAGTGGCTGATACAGTGACAGACTTTCAGATTCCCACTGACCTTTAGGTTTGAAAATCCCATTTACAAAAACACACTAACCTGAGCATAAAATACCTGTTTCTAAGTCAGTGGGTTGTGACTACCTTCAACATGAACATAAGAGGAAGAGACATGCTCGGTCCTCATAAGAGACTGTAACTACTTTCTACACGTGACTACATTTTATTGTATCGTTCTACTTCAAACCATCTGTTTCTGTACCGCATGTCTTAGAACCATTCTCCATAGGAGATGATCAGGAAGGAACAAGGCAGTGCTGCTGCACCCAGGCTTAACGAGCAGAGCTCAGATCATCAGCATTAACATTACTGCTCTGGTCTCAACATACAGAGAAAGGGACAAACAGATTCAAATCTACCCGACGACAAAGGCTTCGCCTCCCAAGCCCTGGTCATTAATTAGCCAATTAGATCAATGTGTGTGAATCTTGGCTGAAGGGTATAACCCGATTTGATTGAGCAGTGTTCTTTGGCTGTTATTATACAGGGTCTGTATAACAGATCAGGGTCTGTCTCTTTAACTCGTTGTTGTGACAGTGAGGAGAAAGGGGTGGGTGAATTGCCTTTAAGAATGTCTTGAATCAGTGTCCCTTCTTTGGAAACAAATTAGTGTGCATGGATGGAATTTTGCGTAATTTTCAGATCATAAAGAACTAAAAACTTGTGCTACAATGTAGAAAAATTGTTTTAATGTAGGACGGATTTATTGACTCAACACTTGTTATTAATTTGCCTTTAATGAGGGCTGCCTGATTAGTAATATTATTTTGATTTGTCAAATAATTCCATGGCTCAAAAATGGCCTGCTCAGCTAAAGCAAAAAAATTGGACTGCTCTGAATTTGGTAAACATCAATGAACACTGCTGTATATTCATGAGGGTGCTACCGCAGCAATGTTAGAAGACTTGTGGGTGTGCGTGCGTTTGAGTAGGTCCTCCCCACCATCACAAAACACCAGTAGCACCAAGTGGACTATGCTGCCGTCACCATGGAGACAAGAGCACCCAGCGCCTAACAAATCTATTTTTGGACGGGTGCAAACAGCTTCCCTTTTCTCCCCTTCCTATTCGACCAGGCTCTATACTTTTTCTCTCCCAAATGTAAATGTTTTGGTTGGGAAAAGCATGCCAATTGTTACATAACTTATCTCAATAGGTACCTGTTAACGGCTCTATCTAACTAGCACTACGAGAAATGGGAGTGGATGTGTCTCCATTGTGTATGTTGTGTTTGGTCTCTCTTCTATAAACCAGCTCCCTCCCTTCTATTTTATTCATCTCCTTCATCCCTTCTCCCTCTCTCCTCCAGCGAAGGCAACATATTAAAACCAGACGATTACCGAGTCATTTGTTGCTGCGGCTGACACGCAGGCTGCACAGAAGGGGTGTTCATTTTGTGGGATAGAAGTGTCATCTGGTTTAAGTGGCTAATTTAATATAGTCGGGGCTAATTTACAGTCTCCCACAATGCTACAGTCGTTTAGTGTCGCGGTGATGGTGATGCAGGCAGCGGCAGGTACTGTATGACATTAGTGCCCTGACGACAAACCACATGGCGCCATCTGAGGCACGGGCGCCGAGCGGGCAGCTCCGAGTCTCGCCAACGCTGTGAGGGCATGGCGCTCTGGGACTGGTAATAGTCTACCTAACACTTTGCCAAGGAAACTCTGGTAGAGCGGTTATCAAGATAGGGTAGGACTGTGTTCCTATAACAACAGCCATCAGTAGGCAGGTTTCCATTGACCCAGGTTTACTTGACAAAAGCAACGTCGCTCAAAAACCATTGCAACACGTGTAATGGCAACGGCAGATATAGGAGACATTATCTAAAGATCGACAACATTTTTTATCCGTTTGACAGGGATGGATTTTTATTTTGTTAAACTTTCTTTATTGCGACAAAATTATAATCGAAACTGCGTTTTTCGAATAATTTATGATTGTCGAATAATGTTTAAGGTACACGGGGCACGTGACGTCAACACGTAACTATAATGCTCCACTCTTCTAAATCTATTTTTCAACTACAAAAATCATGTTTCTTTCCAGGATCCTTTTCCTGACTTTCAGGAATGGCTGAATGTTTTGCCGTGTTTTTCTGGTTGGCTGGATACAGGTTTCACCATCCAATTATTCTGCTGGCTTTTGCGGGCTACTTGAGACATGAAACCGATAGGTGGGAGGGTATACCAAGGCTGTAACCTATTTATTCATGCAAAGTTGGATAATTGGGTAATGGAAACACTTCAACCACTACATTTTTATTAGACACTGTAGGTTTTTGCGATGTATATATTTTTTTAGGTGTGATGTCGTTATGTCCATCTGTTTTTATTGACACAAGATTGTTTAATGGAAACACACCATAGCGGGAAATTGTCTAATATATTTGTTCTATGCAAACTTTCTAAATATCGACTAAAGAATCTCTGGACAAGTTAATGGAAACATAGCTAGTGACCTCTTAATGTTTGTTGTTGTACTGAGAAGTGTCATAATAACCAAGTTTCCATCCAACCTTTCTATGCCAGTAAAGTACATGTCGGATAAAATATGTCACAGCAGGCCTGATGAAAACAACAAATTTGTCAGTAAACTTTCCAAATGTCAAAGCAAAATACGCAAGACAAGGTGGGATCTTTTTGTTTCTGTAAAAGTTATTATGCGAGAAATGGCGGTGGAAATGCCTTTAGGCGCAAATATTGATATAATACTCAGAGTGATGCGATGATTTGTTATCTGGTTGTCCCATTACGACTCGGGAAAGCATGCAGTTTAGACCACAGATAAATTAGGATGAACTTCACAGGATTGTGAAAGTGCACGGCGATGAGCTTGATGTTGCCCTCCAATAAATATTGAGGGTCTTATTCTGGTGACATGATGATCGATGCTTGGCTGCTGTTTGATAAATAAAAATTATCTCGCCATTATCCATAATAATCTCATCACTGTTTCTGCGAGCTGTTGGCTAGAGTGCACATGCCAGGACCAGAGTAGGACACATTTGCTAATTAACGCCATTTTTTATTGACAAAACCACCAATAGAGTTAAAAATGCGATGGAAACCCATAACATCAATTTTTTATTCGGTACATGGGAATTTAACCGCACAAGTTATTTTTACGTGCACGAAGACATCACGCACAGCCTTTAATCCAAAACAAATTCATTTGATGAAAACACATCCCTTGTTTACTGTACAGGTATATTGTTTTTATGCAGATTTGATTGTTTTTAATGCAGATTTAATCGTTTTTATGCAGGTTTGAGAATATTCACATGAATATATGTCACCAATTGGATGGAGACCTAGCTAATGACATAAAATTATTTGAAATCCAATACTGTTGCCAGCAATAACAGTCCTGGCATAACAGAGCATGAGCAGCTGTCAGTCAATAGTCACTATGTGGCAATCAGGATGAGTGCATCTCTAACAGCCAGCACAGAAAACAAAGGGATTCCATGCGCAGAGCCCTCAAACATCCATCAGTCTGTCTATCTAATTTACATCTATCCACTTGTATTGGATTGTGTTTGGGCCTGTTGAATGCATGCTGTTTTTTAGCTAGCAATCTCTACTTTAATCTGCCCATAGAAAATCATAGCAGCCTGAGCAGTGGGATTAATGGTAGTAAATGATCAATACTGTGTGGATTACAGAAAACCTGCTGTTACTAAAGGAGGTATGGAAGAGATTAAAAAAGCCAATCAACCACTGTACTGAGGCCATAATACTATCAGTCTGCCTAAGCACAATCTAATGCTCCATATCATTGCCATCGACCACTTTCTTTTCTATTGTTCAGTTGAAATCTCAAAGGCTTTTGGAAAGTCAATGGAATTCTAATTCTGCTTAGGGATACAAATAGACTGAACTAAATAAGTCTATCTGTATGAGCGAGCGAGGAGATACGCAGTAAATATCTGTAGCAACGGAGAGATCTGAAATGTGATCCGAGCTAGAAAGAATGTCAGCAACGACTTAGTACAGTATGCAGAATGTACAGATCAAAGCTGTGCTTCTTCTTTGAAACTGAATCAGCGGGGAAGTGTCTCCTTGATGTACTGTGTCGTAACACTCTTTACTGTGTGTTGATGCACAGTAACTTCCCGTTGACAGTGTTTATATGTACAGAGAAACAGGGTGGTGAGAAGATGGGCTAGTTAGATTGACAGGGTGGTGTTAAATTTGACACCACCAAAAAATAAATAAAAGGGACAACATGAACTTGTCCAATAAGAAATGCTTGTTTTTCAGTTTGCGTTGCAAAATGTTTTGCTATGGTGTGCCCTAATGAATACACATCCCTGGTGGCACAGAGGAGAGGAGACTTACTGTAGCCATTGTCCTCCTCCTTCGTCCCGTCGATGGTGCCATCTGCTTGCAGCTGCAGGTGGAAGCCCTGTCGACTGTACAGCTTCGTCACGATCCCCTTCAACTGGGGTTCTGAGGCGAGGAGAGAGAGAGGGAGGGAAAATAGGGAGGGGAAGAGAGGGGGAGTGTGAGATTGGAAACAGGCTCTGATTTTGCATCAAAGTTGCATCAAGATGCTGATGTAAATTATGTTATCAAGATGCTGATCTAAGTTCTGTTATCAAGATGCTGATGTAAGTTCTGTTATCAAGATGCTGATGTAAGTTCTGTTATCAAGATTCTGATGTAAATTCAGTTATCAAGATGCTGATCTAAGTTCTGTTATCAAGATGCTGATGTAAATTCTGTTATCAAGATGCTGATGTAAGTTCTGTTATCAAGATGCTGATCTAAGTTCTGTTATCAAGATGTGGATCTCAGTTCTGTTATCAAGATGCTGATGTAAATTCGGTTATCAAGATGCTGATGTAAGTTCTGTTATCAAGATGCTGATCTAAGTTCTGTTATCAAGATGCTGATGTAAATTCCGTTATCAAGATGCTGATCTAAGTTCTGTTATCAAGATGCTGATCTATGTTCTGTTATCAAGATGCTGATCTAAGTTCTGTTATCAAGATGTGGATCTAAGTTCTGTTATCAAGATGCTGATCTAAGTTCACTTATCAAGATGCTGATCTATGTTCTGTAATCAAGATGCTGATCTAATTTCTGTTATCAAGATGCTGATGTAAATTCAGTTATCAAGATGCTGATGTAAGTTCACTTATCAAGATGCTGATGTAAGTTCTGTTATCAAGATGCTGATCTAAGTTCTGTTATCAAGATGCTGATCTAAGTTCACTTATCAAGATGCTGATGTAAGTTCACTTATCAAGATGCTGATGTAAGTTCTGTTATCAAGATGCTGATGTAAGTTCACTTATCAAGATGCTGATGTAAGTTCTGTTATCAAGATGCTGATCTAAGTTCTGTTATCAAGATGCTGATCTAAGTTCTGTTATCAAGATGTTGATCTAAGTTCACTTATCAAGATGCTGATGTAAGTTCTGTTATCAAGATGCTGATGTAAGTTCACTTATCAAGATGCTGATGTAAGTTCTGTTATCAAGATGCTGATGTAAGTTAACTTATCAAGATGCTGATGTAAGTTCACTTATCAAGATGCTGATGTAAGTTCACTTATCAAGATGCTGATGTAAGTTCACTTATCAAGATGCTTATGTAAGTTAACTTATCAAGATGCGGATGTAAGTTCACTTATCAAGATGCTGATCTAAGTTCAGTTTTGTGCCCACACAGGAGCCTTATTTACCCATCCACCAGCCATGTATCGTATAACAAGAGATCCTATCCTATAGAAGCCTGGCACGCTAAGCTATAGACTACAGTACATAACCAGTCCCCCAGTTCTGCTCCCAATAGACCCAGCATAGCCACATTCTCAGCTCTCCAAAAGGCTCAAGAGACCAGTGCAAACACATCCCTGCTGACATCTATAAGTTCTAGCCATGGATACTGGTGTATGAGCAAACAGTTCCTGACTAGAGAGACTACAAAGGAAGTCTGGGTTTATTCCAAAGGGGCATGTGGCTACACCGGAGAGGATTAAAATAAGAATATGTGCTTAAGAGTAAATATTTATCGAGGATAAGCACTGCTTCGATTTTTTTTAAATGTCAACTTTCTATATGATGTTTGTGTTCCCTAGCAAAAATGCCATGTTTTAAGAATTGGGGTATGCATCTTTATTTTCTGGTGCAATGGGAAATAATTTCCATCCATCTATGCCATTGGTGCCCAGGACGTCGATCCTCGATCGCAAACTTCTTTCTAGTAGACCGCATGAACGTTTTCAAAATGTTTCCACTAAAAATATATATTTTGGCAATTCACAGCATTACCATCAAGTCTGCTTAGAAATATTGAGGTCCACAGTTCTGAAGCACTGTATGTTTTGCTCACAGGTTAGTTTCTTTCTCGAATATTACTGCAGACAAAATATTTTTTTTTAAACTGCTTGATTGACATAAAATTGGACCAACCCGTGGCACTATAGTTGCTAGATGTGTTTTTCAAACTGTCGCTACCATAGCAACCGTCTGACGTTAGTACGTTTACATTTCCACGCTTGCGAGACCTGTAACAGAGTATTCTTTGTTGTTCCAGTGGTAGTTGTTTTCTACCACATCATTCCGGGTGAGTCGCATATTAGCAAAGCACAAGAAACCGTTCCAGGATGGAGAAATGGTAAAGAGGCTTTTTTAAAAGGCAGCAGAATCATTGTTTGATGATTTAAAAAATGTATCAGAAATCATTTCCGCTATTAAGGATGTTCAGCTATCCAAAAAACTGTTATACAGGGCTGTGAAATGATGGATGAGGATTTGAGGGAGCATCTTAAAAAAGACAAATGAGTGCATGTTCTTTTCACTTCAATTTGACGAGTCGACAGGCGTGATCGACCCATCTCAGTTGTGCATTTTCATCAGAATGGTGTTTGAAGATATGACTGCCAAAGAGGAACTGCTCAAAATCACATCGTTGAAAGGAAAAACACGAGGGGTGTACATTTTTGTGGCATTCAAGGACTTTATTAATAGCACTCGGTTACCCATTTACAAACTTGTGTCCATAACTACAGCTGGAGCACCAGCGCATCAATGGATTCATCAAGTCAAAATACCGGTCCACTCTAACAATTGATCCCCTGGACACCTGTTTGAGGCTAGCAATCAGTAGATATAACCCAGACTATGCAAAGATTGCTGCCAGCATGCAGTGCAAATCATCCAATCAATAATGTGAAAGTATATTTACTACTGCCAGGGGGGTGGACCGTGTTAGAA
The DNA here is from genome assembly GCF_029448725.1 of Salvelinus fontinalis. Taxonomy (NCBI): domain Eukaryota; kingdom Metazoa; phylum Chordata; class Actinopteri; order Salmoniformes; family Salmonidae; genus Salvelinus; species Salvelinus fontinalis. The sequence continues at coordinate 50,335,265 of NC_074670.1, forward strand.
AGTAGATCCTATGTAACTAAAGTCTGGGTACCCCCTGATCTATGCCATTGAAATACATGTTCCCGGACAACTTAAAAAGTACAAATTCTACTAGCCAATTGGATTACCAATATCATTCATTAAGAAACCTGGAACTGGCAGTGTTAATGATTACACAATCTTGACATTTTGGTGTGTCATGTTTTACTAAGAGCTGTCCTTTTCCCATGTCCCTGTCCCTAGAGGAGTGTCCTTTACTGTGGTTTACCACACATTTCATCCTCCCTTTCACCCGCCTTACCTTTAAATCCTGCCATTTCTACCCTCACAAAGGTTACCGCCTGGCCGATACACATGCTTTGATTATTTATAGCACCGCTGGCTTCCTATTATCTGAACCTTTCAAGACCAATACAGGAGGAGGCTGACGTCCTTTTCAAAGGCAGGGTTTTTCACCAAAATGTCAGTCCATTTTTCCTACGTAATCTGAGTGTGGTGCTGTGTACTGTAGCCATCTGGTTTCATGTAATAAGGCATGTTCTTCAATGTTAGCATTGAATGAATATATGGGGATTGGAGGAGGAGAATGCTTGGAAGACTTATTTATTTGAAAATTCCCATGCTACCTCCAAAACACACATCCACAAAGGTACAGTATGTATCGGAGACAGGTAAAGGCACCATAAGGTGAATTCAGTGGGCTGCTTTTTCTACCCGGAGACATGCTCAGGGATCTCCTCTCACACCCAAACACATGCGCACACCCAAACACGCTCTGAGCCGCAGCAGAAACCTCTCTGCTGCCACTGAGGCTCCACATGTGTTACGTAAGCCACACACTGCCTGTCCTCGTCCCTTTCCGACTCCCCATCCCACCTCAGGGTGGGAATGAGGGGTGATGATAGAGGGTACTGGCTGGAATCATGGTGTGTGTCCAGTTCTGATGAAACACTGCAGGGTAGCTTAGCCCCAGCTCCGTAGCGACGCACCCTCCTCCACTCCCACCTTCATAATGCACTTAGAAAACAGCCTGTGAACTTGATGGGAGAGGAATTAACTGGAGCTCATTTAGGTCTGAAATCACAGGGCTGAGTCACGCTCAGCAAACCTCGGCGGTGCTCATTAACCAGGGGCCAGGTTCAAGTAGCCATGTAAACATCACAGAGAACCAGCCATACGGTAGTGCTGGGATCTAGCATGGCTAATGTTAGGAGATGTTAGGAGCCCCATGATCAAAAGCCCAGCTAATGTTAGATGTTAGGAGCTAATGGTCAAATGCAGACTGAGGTTTGTCTGACTATAGTGTGGCTCTCTGGCTGTGGCTAGGTGCTGCAAGCTGCAGTGGGTGCTAAGCCTTCATTACTAAATTAATCGGGCCTCTGAGAAATAGACTGCATGGGCCACTCAGGGACTCTTAGAGCGCTCTTGGGATTCCTTATCTGTTTTCTGTTAGAGCGCTGCTTTGAAGTACATCCACTATACTGCATTGTCTGTACAGGAAAAGTCCCTGGACCCCCCCCTGTTTTGAAATCCCAAAATAGAAAGTGTAATACACAATAAAAATGTGTTCAACTTGCAAATGCTGGGTGCTTACTGTACACCGTGTGTCCCATTATAGTACTTCAAAGCAATATATCTGCATAGCCTTTTAGAGGCTTTTTGAAGCTTGCTCAATGTGGATTCATCACAATAGACAGAGGAATGGTAATGATATGTAAAGACCACAAACCCAGTGGGCTTTTGTTATGCATTAAAACCTGCTTAGCTGGCTCCATTGTCCTGGTCCACCTGGGATTACATGAGCAGACATTGAGGTATGAAGCACCAATATAGCATATCCTTAAGGTCAGGGATCATCAACTAGATTCAGCCACAGGCGGATGGTCAGGGGTCCGGAACATAATTACATGTAATTCAGCCACAGGCGGATGGTCAGGGGTCCGGAACATAATTACATGTAATTCAGCCACAGGCGGATGGTCAGGGGTCCGGAACATAATTACATGTAATTCAGCCACAGGCGGATGGTCAGGGGTCCGGAACATAATTACATGTAATTCAGCCACAGGCGGATGGTCAGGGGTCCGGAACATAATTACATGTAATTCAGCCACAGGCGGATGGTCAGGGGTCCGGAACATAATTACATGTAATTCAGCCACAGGCGGATGGTCAGGGGTCCGGAACATAATTACATGTAATTCAGCCACAGGCGGATGGTCAGGGGTCCGGAACATAATTACATGTAATTCAGCCACAGGCGGATGGTCAGGGGTCCGGAACATAATTACATGTAATTCAGCCACAGGCGGATGGTCAGGGGTTACATGTAATTTGTAGACTGCAAATTGACTAAAACATCAAAACTATGACTAAAACATAAAAGACTGTAAAAACACCAGCAAATCAACTCCAAGTGATTTTAATTTTGGAAATCTGTTCAAAACTATTCCCACACATAATAGAGAGACACGTGATCCTATACAAATGTATGCAAGGTTTGAAATAATTATGTCCAAAAATGTAAAAAAGACTAGAAAACTTGGGGGGGCCAATTAAAATCAGTGGCGGCAGGTCGCCAGTTGGGGAATCCTGCCGTAGGTCGTTTAAGTACAGTCTGAAATGTCATAAGTCGAACTAAATGAACTAAAACACATATCTATAGGATCCTTACTCACTGTCTTTGCTGGGCTCTAAATGTTTATATATATATCTCAAATCTAATAATTGTACTGTTATCCTATATAGCCACTTCGTTTGCCAAGTTTCCCTAATATTTGGTGCACAGAGCAGAGTTGGTGAAAGTGATGAAACAAAAGAAATGGCAACAATAATGAAACATGAATTTTGATTGTGATGGTCTAATGAAAGTATATCCAAACCAGACCTGGTCGCCTCCGTCTCCTCTTCTTGGAGCCGAAGAGTTTGACCCGAGAGAACATAGACAACCGACTGGGTTTGTTCTCGCATTGCTTTGTCTTGTTCGGGCTGCTAACGCAGCGGCAGGCATTAGATTTCTCCCGCTCCCTCGCCTGCCTTTTCTGCCGAATAAGGGAGCTGGCTATCGCTGCAGCCATGGCCAGTTTGACGGTTTTCCGGAGGAAACTTCCAGACTATAAAAAATGTTTCGCCTCTACCTCTTCCTCCCGACCGTAGGACTTCTACTTTAAAATCTTACTCAAGGCGCAGTGGTCATCCAAATAGTCCTCAAATGCAAAGCGCAGTTATTATTCGTTAATTGTGCAAAAAACATGACATTCTGCATAAAAAATGCAGCCAGTGCATAAAAAAGTACTTCCACTCTTCTTCAAAATGCTGACAATCATATGTTCTGTAAATGTATAATTTCTCTGATGGTTTTGTTGGGGGTAGCTTGGTAATGGTGCATCTTATCGCTGGAAAAAAAATAAGTTGTCCTCAAAAAAGATTATGAGACATGTTCCACTCTCATACAGCACATCTAGTTTACCAGAGCGCGAGGTATTGATCCTCCAACTGTGTCATTTCCTCAGCATCAAAACTAAATACGCGCTGCACTGTTCCCCTAAAAAGCCGCTTTGAACCATCCCACAAAAGCATGGACCGTGCACATCAAGAGTGGCGCAGAGGCAGGTGGTCTTGAACGGCGCTTAATGCGCAGACAGAAAAACACCTGTTAGAGAACACAGAGAGAAACATTCCAATGCTGATGTTTTTTCTCTTCTCTTTTTGGTAGGTTAATCTCCCTCGTCACTGGCAAAGCCCTGCTGGTACTAAACCTGTTAACATGTAGCGACGGGTGAGGAGAGAGAGACTAGTTATTAAGGAGATTACTTTAGTTTTTCCTCTCTTGTTCAAGCGTGGTGACAATAGTTAATGAAATAAAGTTCTCCATTCAAATGCAGTATCAGACCCTAGTCCATGGTACAGTCTCAGCTATACTGCTGTGCTCGGAGGGAGCATCCTACCCAGGCGCAGAACTAGCGTGGGGGCGTAAGATTCTGGTATCCTCTCTCACTCTGTCCCTTCATTTATTCAATACCATTCAATGAGTATGCCAATTACTCGTAACCATTAAACATACGAAAGATTCATTTAAAAAAGTTGTCATACAAAAGATTCATATATTCTTTTCAGATTAAATGATATCACTTGCAGTACATCATATAGTCTACCCTAATTAATACAAAACACTGCTTCCTTATCATGCATTGTCAATACACAAATACAAAAGTACATTTTCTGATGGAAATTTGGTGTATTGCTAGATGGTTTCAAGTACTTCTTGTTTTGAAATAGGTTATAGTAGTGGTAGTGACTGCAGTAGTAATGGTAGTGACGGGTTATATTGATTGATTGATTGGCTGACTGGCTGATTGATTGATTGGATAGGATAGCCTGAACATGTGCAAATTGTTTTGGTGTCTCTTAAAAGGTTCAAAAGTTACTCTTGATGGATTATTTTATGCACATTTATATATTTACAGTTGATATAAGTTTTTTTTTGAATTTGAAGTTAGGATAGCCTTTAAGCTGAGAACATTGGTTTGGTATCTCTAGCTATTATGGTTCAAAAGTTACTGTTGGTCAGTTATTTTCTGCAAATCTCTGCAAATATATATAGTTAAAGTTGATAAAGATTCTAAAGAATTTTAAGTTAGGATAGCCTGAACAAGTTAAAGTTGGTTTCGTGTCTCTAGCTTGAACGTTTCAAGAGTTAAAATTATTGTTGGTGGGTATATATGTGAATGTGTGCACATTAAGTAGTTATAATTTGTAGTGCGGACCAAAGCTAGACCATCCCTAATGCGAACCAGAGCTAGCTAGCTATGCCCAGGACCAGAGCCAGTGCAGACTAGAGCAGTAGTAGTGGTCAGTAATTGTGTTGTTGTGGTCAGTAGTTGTGGTCAGTAATTGTGGTCAATAGTTGTGTGGTTCAGTAGTTGTGTGGTTGTGGTCAGTAGTTGTGGTCAGTAGTTGTGTGGTTGTGGTCAGTAGTTGGGTAGTTGTGGTCAGTTGTTGTGTTGTTGTGGACATTAGTTGTTTGGCTCAGTAGTTGTGTGGCTGCGGTCAATAGTTGTGGTCAGTAGTTGCGGTCAGTAGTTGTGGTCAGTAGTTGTGGTCAGTAGTTATGGTCAGTAGTTGTATTGTGGTCGGCAGTTGTAGTCTGTAGTTGTGGTCAGTCCTTTTTAGGCTGTGGTCTGTCATTGTGTGGTCAGTAGTTGTGGCCAGTAGTGGTCAGTAGTTGTGTGGTCAGTAATTGTGTGTTTGTGGTCAGTAGTTTTGTGGTTGTGTTCAGTAGTTGTAGTCAGTAGTAGTTGTGTGGTTGTGGTCAGTAGTTGTGTGGTTGTGGTCAGTAGCTGTGTGGTTGTGGTTCAGTAGTTGTGTGGTTCAGTAGTTGTGTAGTCAGTAGTTGTGTGCTTTAGTAGTTGTGGTGATGTGGTTGTGGTCAGTAGTTGTTTGGTTCCGTCGGACATGGTCAGTAGTTGTGTGTTATGGTCAGTAGTTGTGTTCAGTAGTTGTGTGGTCAGTAGTTGTATGGATTCAGTAGTTGTGTGTTTGTGGTCAGTAGTTGTGTGTTTCTGGTCAGTAATTGTGATCAGTAGTTGTGGTCATTAGTTGTGTGGTTGTGATCAGTTATTGTGGTCAGTAGCTGTGTGGTCAGTAGTTTTTTGTTTGTGGTCAGTCGTTATGTGTTATGGTCAGTAGTTGTGGTCAGTAGGTGTGTGATCAGTAGTTGTGTGGATTCAGTAGTTGTGTGTTTGTGGTCAGTAGTTGTGTGGTTGTGATCAGTTATTGTGGTCTGTATCTGTGTGGTTGTGGTTCAGTAGTTGTGTGGTCAGTAGTTGAGTGGTTCAGTAGTTGTGGTCAGTAGTTGAGTGGTTCAGTAGTTGTGGTCAGTAGTTGAGTGGTTCAGTAGTTGTGGCCAGTAGTTGAGTGGTTCAGTAGTTGTGGTCAGTAGTTGTGTGGTTGCAGTCAGTAGTTGTGGCCAGTAGTTGTGGTCAGTTATGGTCAGTAGTTGTGGTTAGTAGTTGTGTGGTTGTGGTCAGTAGCTGTGTGGTCAGTAGTTGTGGTCAGTTATGGTTAGTAGTTGTGGTTATTAGTTTTGTGGTTGTGGTCAGTAGCTGTGTGGTCAGTAGTTGAGTTGTTCAGTAGTTGAGTGGTTCAGTAGTTGTGTGGTTCAGTAGTTGAGTTGTTCATTAGTTGAGTGGTTCAGTAGTTGTGGTCTGTAGTTGTGTGGTTGCGGTCAGTCATTGTGGGCAGTTATGGTCAGTAGTTGTGGTTAGCAGTTGTGTGGTTAGTAGTTGTGGTCAGTTATGGTCAATAGTTGTGGTTAGTAGTTGTGTGGTTGTGGTCAGTAGCTATATGGTCAGTAGTTGTGTGGTTGTGGTCAGTCATTGTGGTCAGTAATTGTGCAATTAACAATGGTTCCTGTAATAACTGTAGCACTTTAAACTATGTGTGTGAGATAAGAACAGGACCTGCAAGTGCAAGCTCCACTGCAGTACCTTGGACAACAACACTGACTTTAGTGCCTTGAGATTTTGCCTACCAACACCTGCTCCACTAGCCAGGCAGGACTGTGTGGAAGAGACCCAAACAAACTGACCATGGTGCTCAAGTGCGAGACGCAGTGACCAATGACTCGGAGTGTGGGCAAAGCCCTAACAAAGTTGGAGATGGATTGGGCTATAACTCTGCCTCCTACACACTTGGTCAGGTGAAGAAAACCCTGAATGCAGCCACTGGCCGAAAACAACAACACTAGGTGATGGAATAGATTAGACTCGAGCAGAGACTAATCCATCAACAATATTCCACATCCTGTCTGTCCGTCCCTGGAGCAGGGCGAGGAGATGAGCATTTGGCAACAACAGGAAGCTCGCACCCCCACATTTTTCACCAACGCGTTGCCATGGCAGTGTGGCCTTTGCCAGTTTGCCTTGCACTGAGGGGCACTTCAACTTCTGTTTATCTGGTCAAATAGGTTATTTACAATGAAAAATATGAGGATAACAACGATGTTGAGGATAAACATGAGGTCAACTGAATACAGTCATCTACATTTTACTTGCCTACGTAAAATCATCAATAGCTCGCAACTCTGTGAAACTGATAGGCTACCATTTTGGATGGCAAGCGATCGAGCAAACACTCTCACGACAAGACAGTAGGCTATGACGGGACAGGAGTCATGTCCTGTTATTGCATCCAACTGCAAGATCAAACGTCTGTAGGGAGACAGCACCCCCTCACTGACAAGGCTACTGTCAACAACTCCCTGCAGAAGCAGCAGTAGTCGCCTTCTCCTCAGCCTCCCCTCCCTCTGTTTCCTCTCCGCGCATCACATCGGAATCAAAGCCTCCACATGGGCGCCACCTACAGTCCAGATCTGAAGCTGCCGTACACAAACTTTACATCTGATATGATTCACAGATCAATAGCGTTGTACATTAGGCTCTACTGCATACACTGCCACACACGGACGCCAAAGACCATATTTAAAAAAAAATAAAAAAATAAAAATGAGGACGAAACTGTTACTTCAATTACAAAGAAATAGACTATTACCCAATCATCTCAATTAGGCATCTATACAATCATAGAGGAAATATACAATAATAAAGCAGGTTTCTGAAAACACTCAAGGCTCCAGAGTATGCCGATAGCCGACATATTTAACAGAAAAAGGTACTGTGGGTTATAAGCTACATTTTCAAACTTGAACTACCATTAACATTAACCAGTGTGATCAAAATACATAATCTTTCAACATCGTTTAAAAAAAAAACATTACCGATATATTTACTACCATTGATATGCACCAAAAAGTAACATTTTGAATTCTATGCATCAATTTCAGCAAGTATGCTATTATAACATCCTAGGCTACACATCAACTAAATATAATAAGCGTTTGACCTCAGACAAGTTCTATATGATAAAGTTCTACAGTACTCCTATCGCCGAGGTCATCTCCCTTCAACACCATGGACAGCTCCAGCGCCAGGGTGTGCGCCTCTGTCAATAACATCCATGTTCTGCCACAGATGCAGCAAAACACAAAATAAATAGGATATTATAATCGCGATATGAGGCATATTCCACATCAAGTACATCAGAAAGTAGGCTATGTCCCTAGAAGTCAAACAAACTGAAGAAAATGTGCAGAGACACTTGGAAAGGAAAAGCGCAGCCTACCCGATGCAGATTTCCTCAAGGGAAAAGTCTTGCTTCTATGCATAACTGAAGCCAAGAAAAGTGTCCTCAATACGAACAATAGCCGTTAGATTTTGGAATGAAAGCAAGGAGATGCTACAAAAGTTTAAACCAGATAATTCAAAGAACTGTCAAAAGGCGTAGACGGAGAAAGCGTCAAGGCGGGGCCAGCAGAAGATGTAGAAGCAGATCATTAACGGACGGCATTAGTGACATGCCATTATGACTGTCTAAAATACTCATTAAAGATGCATTTGGAGGTCTTGTTGGTTTGGAGCGTTGACACTAAACTGCTGCAGGCTCTCCGAGTCGAAAATGAAGAAAAGGGATCGAAAATGCTCGTAGAGAATGTACTTCCTGCCTAGAGCAGAAAATAGTTTCCTCTCATATTACAGCAACATGGATGTAAAACGATCCTTTAATGTGCCGGGTAAAACGGTTATGCAGGCCCTGTCCACTTTCCACTGAAATGCATCGACGTACATCAATGATGAGAATACGCATTAGCAGAGTTTTTTTTTTTTTTTTTTTTACATGGAAGCTCTATTGTTCTGGACACTTAAGAGAGATTTTTAACAAACTGGTACAGTGGGATTGAAATTGGCTTTCCACATTGCACATGGCTGCTTTATCACATAAACTGCCATAGATAACGGGAAATCAAACACAGAAGATAATTGAATCAGGCCAACTTGAAGACATGATTCAAACGTTCTTACATTAAACGGCCATCTTTCATGTTTAATGAGAAATGACAGATAGAGGATAAACGTACATAAAGTATAGAAGAAAATTAGGTCATTGTTGATCAAACTCTCGAAGACAAGCGCCAATCATTGCAATGGCTAATATACTGAAGGCCTAAACTGTGGTGAATGTGATTCTCTTGCATACCGTAGGACAGGAGTATTCAACTCTTACACTACGAGGTCTGGAGCCTGCTGGTTTTCTGTTCAACTTGATAATTAATTGCACCCACCTAGAGTCCCAGGTCTAGTTCAGTCCCTGATTAGAGAGGAACAATGAAAAATAGCAGTGGAACTGGCTTCGAGGTCCAGAGTGGAGTTTGAGGACTGTAGGTAGATACCTTGAGGCAGAAGCAGAGGCAGATACTACACAGTGTTGAACACTAGATGGGGCAAGTGACCAGCCTTACATTGTTGTTGCAGGCTTGCCATTGAAGTTGGCAATAACCTGCGCTTTAAAAATCAGACTTACTGAAAGTCTGTAATAGTATGACCTCTCAAAGTAGGCCTACAATTTCTAAATATATTAACTAGTACACTTAAGACTTGTAACTTAGACAGTACTGTATGTATGTAGGAATGTGTATCAATCTGTATCAATCTCCATAAAACCATGTGTTTTGTCCCATGCTCTGCAAATCAATAATCCTGCCATAGGATAAGTGGCCCCCAACAGGGACAAGAGGGATGCTCCGGATGCTGGCCTTCTAGGCAGAGTTGCAAAGAAAAAGCCATATCTTACACTGGCCAATAAAAAGAAAAGATCAAGATGGGCAAAAGAACACAGACACTGGACAGAGGAACTCTGCCTAGAAGGCCAGCATCCCGGAGTCGCCTCTTCACTGTTGATGTTGAGACTGGTGTTTTGCAGGTACTACTTAATGAAGCTGCCATTTGAGGACTTGTGAGGTTTCTGTTTCTCAAACTAGGCACACTGTACTTGTCCTCTTGTTAAGTTGTGCACTGGGGCCTCCCACTCCTCTTTCTATTCTGGTTAGAGTCAGTTTGCGCTGTTCTGTGAAGAGAGTAGTACACAGTGTTGTACGAGATCTTCAGTTTCTTATCAATTTCTCGCATAGAATAGCTTTCAATTCTCAAAACAAGAATAGACTGACGAGTTTCAGAAGAACGTACTTTGTTTCTGGACATTTTGAGCCTGTAATCGAAACCCACAAATGCTGATGCTCCAGATACTCAACTAGTCTAAAGGAGGCCAGTTTTATTGCTTCTTTAATCAGCAGAACAGTTTTCAGCTGTGCTAACATAATTGCAAAAGGGTCAATTTAGCCTTTTAAAATGATAAACTTGGATTAGCTAACACAACATGCCATTGAAACACAGGAGTGATGGTTGCTGATAATGAGCCTCTGTACGCCTATGTAGATATTCCATAAAAAATCTGCCGTTTCTACCTACAATAGTCATTTACAACATTAACAACATCTACACTGTATTTCTGATCAATTTTATGTTATTTTAATGGACAAAAAAAAGTGCTTTTCTTTCAAAATCAAGGACATTTCTAAGTGACCCCAAACTTTTGATCAGTAGTGTATCAGCAGAACTGTTTTCAGCTGTGCTAACATAATTGAAAAAATGGTAAATTTTGCCTTTTGATACAGTCGTGGCCAAAAGTTTTGAGAATGACACAACTATTAATTTTCACAAAGTCTGCTGCCTCAGTTTGTATGATGGCAATTTGCATATACTCCAGAATGTTATGAAGAGTGATCAGATGAATTGCAATTAATTGCAAAGTCCCCCTTTGCCATGCAAATTAACTGTATCCCCCAAAAACATTTCCAATGCATTTCAGCCCTGCCACAAAAGGACCAGCTGACATCAGGTCAGTGATTCTCTCGTTAAAACAGGTTTCAGTGTTGACGAGGACAAGGCTGGAGATCACCCTGTCATGCTGATTGAGTTCGAATAACAGACTGGAAGCTTCAAAAGGAGGGTAGTGCTTGGAATCATTGTTCTTCCTCTGTCAACCATGGTTACCTGCAAGGAAACACGTGCCGTCATTATTGCTTTGCACAAAAAGGGCTTCACAGGGAAGGATTTTGCTGCCAGTAAAACTGCACCTAAATCAACCATTTATCGGATCATCAAGAACTTCAAGGAGAGCGGTTCAATTGTTGTGAAGAAGGCTTCAGGGCGCCCAAGAAAGTCCAGCAAGCGCAAGGACCATCTCCTAAAGTTGATTCAGCTGCGGGATTGGGGCACCACCAGTATAGAGCTTGCTCAGGAATGGCAGCAGGCAGGGGTGAGTGCATCTGGACGCACAGTGAGGCGAAGACTTTTGGAGGATGGCCTGGTGTCAAGAAGGGCAGCAAAGAAGCCACTTCTCTCCAGGAAAAACATCAGGGACAGACTGATATTCTGAAAAAGGTACAGGATTTGGACTGCTGAGGACTGGGGTAAAGTCATTTTCTCTGATGAATCCCCTTTCCGATTGTTTGGGGCATCCGGAAAAAAGCTTGTCCGGAGAAGACAAGGTGAGCGCTATCATCAGTCCTGTGTCATGCCAACAGTAAAGCATCCTGAGACCATTCATGTGTGGGGTTGCTTCTCAGCCAAGGGAGTGGGCTCACTCACAATTTTGCCTAAGAACACAGCCATGAGTAAAGAATGGTACCAACACATCCTCCAAGAGCAACTTCTCCCAACCATCCAGGAACAGTTTGGTGACGAACAATGCCTTTTCCAGCATGATGGAGCACCTTGCCATAAGGCAAAAGTGTTAACTAAGTGGCTCGGGGAACAAAACATCGATATTTTGGGTCCATGGCCAGGAAACTCCCCAGACCTTAATCCCATTGAGAACTTGTGGTCAATCCTCAAGAGGCGGGTGGACAAAAACTCACAAATTCTGACAAACTCCAAGCATTGATTATGCAAGAATGGGCTGCCATCAGTCAGGATGTGGCCCAGAAGTTAATTGACAGCATGCCAGGGCGGATTGCAGAGGTCTTGAAAAAGAAGGGTCAACACTGCAAATATTGACTCTTTGCATCAACTTCATGTAATTGTCAATAAAAGCCTTTGACACTTATGAAATGCTTGTAATTATACTTCAGTATTCCATAGTAACATCTGACAAAAATATGTAAAGACACTGAGGCAGCAGACTTTGTGAAAATTAATATTTGTGTCATTTTCAAAACCTTTGGCCACGACTGTACATATAAAATAAAATCTTTAAAAAAGAAGACACATGTACCATGTCAAACATGAAGCTGAAATGTATTCAATTTGAGTTTGCATCCCAATATTACACTTGATATATATATCACATAAGACTGAAATATAACAAAACTGTTTGACGTAGAAATACCGGATTTTCTGTGTAATTTTTTAAAATGAATGTTTATTAATTATGAAATTATGAAAAATATTAATAACATCTCATCCTTGAGGCCACTACAAGGCGATTTAGTAATTTGACTGCAGGAAAGGTGTCTAGACCTACTATTTTTACGGACACGGTACAAACACGGTACAACCAAAGTTAAGTCAACTGGCTGCTGCTGTAATGATCTGGAGAGGTAATAATATGAATATTGCAACAGGTTTCAACTTGAGAGGCGAGCGTCAAGAAAGAGAGATGTCACCCAGCCTACCAGGGCTGACGCATGTGTGTGTGTCTCTGTGTGTGTGTTTGTATGCGTGCGTGTGTCTGTATGTGCTAGCAAACCAGGTTTGTGTTTGCTGCAGTGTGCCAGCCTGCCAAGGGTCCATTAATTACTGTGGTGCCTCAGAATGGCAGTCTACTGTGGCCTCCTCGCAGCTCCACTGGGCCAGGGGCACCTTCACTATTCTACTAACTACACTCCCAGCCACAGCCTCATGGGAGTGGGAAGAGAGTCCACATGGACAACCTAAAGCCCAAGTACACACACAGGCAATAACAGTAGCTATTAGGGCAACAGACAAGTCAGTATTTGCATCAATACTAGCAGTGCCATAAAAGGCAAACCAGTACAAAGCCAAGTTGTGAGTACAACCAGCAATATAGATCTATGGAGAGAGACAGTAATGCTGAAGCTAGATGTATTGGACTGCCGGACCATCGGTGTTGTGTATGTTTAGCATAAGATGTGAAGTGTGTGACTCTGCAGGCCAGGGTACTATTGTGCCGCCTGCTGCCATACAAAGGCACTCAGATGACGCTTGCTGATCCCGGCGCCGTGTGCTTCTAAAACTGTGAACACAGTTACGTCCGACAGCACCACACAGCCTGCCACCGTCACTCTGCCAGTACACAATGACATCACCACTGATTCCTCACATACAGGGTGATGTTACATATTCTAGCCACTAGGGTGCAGTGCTGCCGAGCACCCGGAGATTGGGAGATGTGGGATGTGCACATCTCCCAGTTGGTTGAGGACCATTCATACATACCAGTCTCTCTGTAAATATGGCCAAACAATTAGTGCTGTCTCCTTTTATTAATCGCCCCAGTCCATCAAGATTAATCAAAGTTAATGAGTTTCTAATTTGGGAATGAGAGGAGGCAGGACTTGGGGCACATGCATTGATTGTAGTGTAAGGTATAATCCCCTTATAAGCATTTTCTGATAGAGGACAACGCTTAAAACATGACTAGTAGCATCCTGAGTGAGTACATTGACATTCTTTAAAAGTCATTTTTGGAACGTTGTCTAAATCATTGTTTCCCAACTCCAGTCCTCGAGTACCCCCGACAGTACACATTTTTTTAAATTGTAGCCCCAGACAAGCAGCCTGACTCAACGTCAAGCCCTTGATGAGTTGAATGAGGTGTGTTTGTCCGGGGCTACGGTTGGGAGTACTTGAGGACCGGACTTGGGAACCACTGATCTAAATCATCACATGTTTAAATACTGAGCTCAGCTTAACAGCTTCATTTGTATAATTCTGTGTCAAAGAAAGGACCTACCATGGATGAAGACCAATATGACATAACCTCTTATTGACATATTGTAACAAATGAGGCAGTTCCACTCTGCTTTGCTGCAGGCCTCTGAGTGCATACAGTACGTGTGCTGGTGGCGGTGCTGCTGGTGAACAGCTACAGCATCCCGTGCCGTAGCACACTAGACTAGGCCAACACCGTCAGGGCGATAACCAGCGTTGCCATGGAGACTGTCCACGTGAGCATTTGTTTGTGAGAGTGTGATCGTATGCCGGGGGTGGGAAAAGGGGTATTACAGGATAAGAGACCCTTCCTTAAGGCTCTGAGGAGAAGAGCTGGATCCTAGTTGTGTGTGAAAGGCTGGGCCACAGGGCTGGGCTCACAGCCTCAGAGCTCTCTGCAGGTCTGGAGGACTAACTGCAGCAGCAGATAAAGACAGGGATCAGAGCGACTGGGACTGGTAGAAGGCCCTGGCATTACCTCACCCCCAGGGTATTGACTCCGATCTAGAGGAGCAGCTCTGAGCTCCACCATGGGGACTAACGACAATGCAGAAGAGCAGCTCTGAGCTCCATTGTGGGGACAAACAAAAATGCAGAAGAGCAGTTCTGAGGTCCACCGTGGGGACTACGTAACCACTACCCAGAGGATTAGCTCATGGTTCACCCCAGAGCCTTCCATCTATTGAGCTACTTCATTAAAGAACCACAATGCATCTCAATTCTGAATAAATGTACTTGGTATTCAGGATTGAATACAAACAAGCATCAACTTGGTGCTTGTTTGTATTTGTCCACAGTGCTGGTTTGTTATTTCAGAAATAAATATAATGAAACATAAAAACAGCAAACAGCGAAAGAAAGGGCTGTGAAGTCCATCCAACATTAATTCAGTACTGTCTGAACTGTATGCCAGTCTCCTTCTTCATTAAACCACTGTACTGTAGCATCTAGGCCTTCCATCTCACTTAAAGCACACAGGAAATACGAAGATCTAATATTGGCAATTTTCATATGCCCCCTCACCTTTTGCGTAGCACATTTGCAGAAGTCTTAGTCTGGTGATCAACAGCATTGGTGTAGGTTCAGAGTCTGGCAGAGTAATTATGGGGTGTTTTGTCTCACAGGAGAGGGGGAACAAACGTCAACAGTCTTAGACGTTAATGGAGACTAATTATAGGGAAAGCATGGTGCTGATATATCTAAAAACTTTCTGGGACTGTCTGACTCCTAGACTGAGATAACTGTCTGTCTGACTGCAAGACTAAGATAACTGTCTGTCTGACTGCTAGACTGAGATAACTGTCTGTCTGTCTGACTGCTAGACTGAGATAACTGTCTGTCTGTCTGACTGGTAGACTGAGATAACTGTCTGTCTGTCTGACTGCTAGACTGAGATAACGGTCTGTCTGTCTGACTGCTAGACTGAGATAACTGTCTGTCTGTCTGACTGGTAGACTGAGATAACTGTCTGTCTGTCTGACTGCTAGACTGAGATAACGGTCTGTCTGTTTGACTGCTAGACTGAGATAACGGTCTGTCTGTCTGACTACTAGACTGATAACTGTCTGTCTGACTGCTAGACTGAGATACCTGTCTGTCTGACTGCTAGACTGAGAACTGTCTGTCTGACTGCTAGACTGAGATAACGGTCTGTCTGTTTGACTGCTAGACTGAGATAACGGTCTGTCTGTCTGACTACTAGACTGATAACTGTCTGTATGACTGCTAGACTGAGATAACTGTCTGTCTGACTGCTAGACTGAGAACTGTCTGACTGCTAGACTGAGATAACTGTCTGTCTGTCTGACTGCTAGACTGAGATACCTGTCTGTCTGACTGCTAGACTGAGAACTGTCTGTCTGACTGCTAGACTGAGATAACTGTTTGTCTGTTTGACTGCTAGACTGAGATAACGGTCTGTCTGTCTGACTACTGGACTGAGATAACTGTCTGTCTGACTGCTAGACTGAGAACTGTCTGTCTGTCTGACTACTAGACTGAGATAACTGTCTGTCTGTTTGACTGCTAGACTGAGATAACTCTGTCTGACTAATAGACTGAGATAACTGTCTGTCTGACTAATAGACTGAGATAACTGTCTGTCTGACTGCTAGACTGAGATATCTGTCTGTCTGACTGCTAGACTGAGATAACTTTGTCTGTCTGACTACTAGACTGAGATAACTGTCTGTCTGTCTGTCTGTCTGACGACTAAACTGATATAAAAGGGTTATTGATCAGACTTTTAATTATTTCCAGCCACTATTAATATTCATTCATTACATGCCTCAAAAGGGTAAAAACACAGTGTGATGTGACGCTGATGCTACAGAAAGAAAGAGGCCATTTTGCTGGGCAAGACCAGTGTGAGTCCCACAGCCTCAGTTTTGATTCCACCCATGTCAATCTCAATTGCATATACCTGCACTCACGTCAATGCATGTCATTAGCCTTCCAGCCTAAGCTGCATGAAGCAGTGGCGCATGCCACCGGGTTCCAGTCTTAGCAATATACATACACAGTTACACACGCAGTCTTAGTAATGCAAGGGTGCCTTGTAATGATGTGGAGAAATCTCAATCAGAGGGGTCAAACGGCGTGTGAAATCGCAAAGCTCTGAGACGAGTCTGACCTGAATGACTAATAGGAGCGGCGCGCACACACACACAAACACACACACGCGCGCGCGCACACACATACACACACACGCGCGCGCGCGCGCACACACACATACACATACACACACCAGCGTTGCTCTCGCTCATGACACAGAGTCAAACGTAGAACCACAGGCCACAGCACCTCACAATTACTCTCCTTTAAAGACTTCTCCCTATTTCACAGGCTGGCCCAGAAGGGAGATCATTGTCTTAAAAGTCACAGGCCAAGAGGCTTGGAAGACCCCAAGCTCATTCTCTACAACCCACCACCAATAAAACCTCATTAACAATGTCATTTCAATGTGGGTAATTAGGTCATATTTGTTTGAGACATTGATCAATGAGTTTACAACCTATATTCAGCCACTCAAATAGAGAGCCAAAAAGTTCATTTCATGTTCAATGTGTTACCATGATGTTTTCAACCATCTAAAAGCAGAACCAAATTTGTATGGAAAAACTGATTTTGGTGTAGTTGTCACCTAAATGTTTACCACTGAGCTTTCAACCATTTAAAAGCACAGCAAATTCCAAATGGGAATACAATATCAGATACTGTTTTTATTTATACAACAGATTCATGTTATGACTGTTCTTCATCTAATAGCAGAACCAAATGACCTGGATTGCAGTTGAGATTACAATAAAAGGATATGACCCATGTAACCAATGCAGTTCGAGAATCTGCGCAGATTCTTACAGCAATTGTGAAGATGTCCACATACCTGCCACGACATATGCATGCTATCTTGAACATGTACGATTTATACTGTATGACTACATAAGAAGGCATTTATAGTTACAGTAACCTCAAAATGTGGCCATGGATGTGTTACTCGTTTTAATACAAATTTAAAGGAGATGAATCTACTGCTTAGAAAGTTCCAGTTTAAGTCACTGGTTTATTTTTGGTTGAGTTGGAGATATGAATCCCATTTATTATTTGTTGACTGTTCGACAGGTTAAAAGGCTATTTTATTTCAAAAGTGATATTGAATTATGTTTTGTTGTCAATGCAACCACATATCAACATTTGAAGGAGTTTTATCTTCAGCTTGGATAGTTTCATCTGTGCCATTGACTTAGTCTGGCTTGAATTCAAGTTTGTCTACAAACTGATAATTGATACAGTGCTTTCGTAAAGTATTCAGACCCCTTCACTTTTTCCACATTTTGTTACGTTACAGCCTTATTCTGAAATTGATTAAATGTTTTTTTCACCTCACCAATATACACATAATACCCTATCATGACAAGGCAAAAACTATTTTTTAGAAATGTGTGTCAATGTATTACAAATAAAACACGGAAATATCACATTTACATAAGTATTCAGACCCTTGAGTCTTCTTAGGTATGAAGCTACAAGCTTGGCACACCTGTATCTGCAGATCCTCTGAAGCTTTGCCAGGTTGGTTGGGGAGCGTCACTGCACAGCTATTGTTAGGTCTCTCCAGGGATGTTCGATCGGGCTCAAGTCTGGGCTCTGACTGGGCCACTCAAGGACATTCAGAGACTTGTCCCGAAGCCACTCCTGCGTTGTCTTGGCTATGTGCTTAGGGTCGTTGTCCTGTTGGAAGGTGATCCTTCAACCCAGTCTAAGGTTCTGAGTGCTCTGGAGAAGGTTTTCATCAAGAAGCTCTCTGTATTTTGCTCTGTTCATCTTTCCCTCAAGCCTGACTAGTGTCCCAGTCCCTGCTGCTGAAAAGCATCCCCACAGCATGATGCTGCCACCACTATGCTTCACCGTAGGGATGGTATTGGTGATGAGCGGTGACTGGTTTGGCACCAGGTGATGAGCGGTGCCTGGTTTGCTCCAGACGTGACACTTGGCATTCAGGCCAAAAAAGAATCTTGTTTCTCATGGTCTGAGAGTCCTTTAGGTGGCTTTTGGCAAACTCCAAGCGGGCTGTCATGTGCCTTTTACTGAGGAGTGGCTCAGTAAAAGGTGCTACAGAGTGCTACAGAGATGGTTGTCCTTCTGGAAGGTTCTCACATCTCCACAACTCTGGAGCTCTGTCAGAGAAACTATCGGGTTGTTGGTCACCTTTCTGACCAAGGCCCTTAACCCCCAATTGCTCAGTTTGGCCGGGCGGCCAGCTCTAGGAAGAGTGTTGGTGGTTCCAAACATCTCCCATTTAAGAATGATGGAGGCCACTGTGTTCTTGGGGACCTTCAATGCTGCAGACATTTTTTGGTACCTTTCCCCAGATCTGTGCCTCGACAAAATCCTGTCTCGGAGCTCTACGGAAAATTCCTTCGACCTCATGGCTTAGTTTTTGCTCTGACATGCACTGTCAATTGTGGGATTTTATATAAACAGGTGTGTACCTTTCCAAATCATGTCCAATCAATTTAATTTACCACAGGTGTACTCCAATCAAGTTGTATAAACATCTCAGGGATAATCAATGGAAACAGGATGCACCTGAGCTCAATATTGAGTCACATTGCAAAGGGTCTGAATACTTATGTAAATAAGGTAATTCTGTTGTTGTTGTTTTTTATAAATGTGCAACATTTTCTAAAGACCTGTTTTCACTTTGTCATCATGGGATATTATGTGTAGATTGATGAGAATTTTTTTTTTTTAATCAATTTTAGAATAAGGCTGTGACGTAACAAAATGGGGAAAAAGTGAAGGGGTCTGAATACTTTCCAAATGCACTGTACGTTGGATTTAGGTCTCCATCTCAACCAAAAATCTAAGTTAAAGAATTGGACTAAATCAAATTATTTAAAGTGCTTTTCAAGTTTGATTTGATTTAGTCCTTTCTTTAACTTAGCTTTTTGGTTAAGATAGAGACGTAAATCCAACATAACAATGATTAATTTGTAGACAAAGTCAGTGGCACAGATGGAGCTATCAAAGCAGAAGATATATGTCCTTCAAATGTTGATATTTGGTTGTGTTGACAACCTAACACAATTCAATATCACTACATTTGAAATCAACCAGAGCTTGAAACCCTAGGCCTGTTGTATTGTCTATTTTTTGTTGAATTCTGGGTTGAATTGAAACAATTGCTGTTAATGACTTTGCAAATGCTATAGGCCTAAATAGCATAATTGATGATATATGAGCGATATTTAATTGTATCTGTTAAACCTACTTTGGAATGACTTTGATAATAGCAGTGAATCTATTTAATTTATAAGTGGAGATCTGTCAATAATCATTCTCATGATAGCACATTGGTAATAGTCAGTGACAAATATCATAGCTAACCAGGGCTGGGCTTGGTTAAAACCTTGGATGGGAGAACAAAGGGTAGCTGTTGACAGATCAATTCTTCAGTAGGAGGTGCTGCCCAGCCTACTGTTATTTTTTCTGATAGTGGATACAACGTTGAAAATCTGACGTTGTTTTAAAGGTATAAATTCAACATATTTTACACAAGGTTTGTCTATGTTGAAATGTGGCTACCATGATGGCATAATCCTGTGGTTGAAATTTCACCTCAAAACAACAGTTGTTGACTTTTTTCAAATCTAAGACTTTTTCCACATACATTCCACATCACAGTACATTGACAAATTACATAGAAACAAAGTTGATTCAACCAGTTTGTGCCCAGTGGGGTCCATCTGTCTCACTCTCATGTGCCCTGAATGGAAATTTAATGACAAAAAGAAGACACATTTATTTAACGTTCAATATCAAATCAAATTGTATTTGTCACATGCGCTGAATACAACAGGTGGAGACTTTTCAGTGAAATGCTGACTTACAAGCCCTTAAAACTTCTTTAGGGACAGGCGTTCTGTCAACGGGACAGTTGTAAATCATGTAGCGACGTGTGTCATGATCGCACATTTTAGATAAACAACAAATGTTGGTATATATAAGTGTCTTATATCGGCTGAAAGCTTAAATTATTGTTAATATAACTGCATGATCCAATTTACAGTAGCTATTACTGCGAAAAATGCCCTGCTATTGTTTGAGGAGAGCTCCTAACAACAAAACACTTTTTTCACAGCAATAGGTTGATGAATTCACCTCTGAAGGTGAAATGTGTACTTACATTCTGAAATCGTGCTCTGATTTATCATCCCAAGGGTCCCAGAGATAACATGAAGTGTCATTGTGTTAGATAAAATCAGTTTTCATATCCTAAAAAGGTTCATATAGTATGCACGATAAGTTTGTATTTCCACTCATTCAATTTGCAAAGAAAGGAATCTGTGAAAATCTAACCTTAAACGTAGTTTCAATCAGTCAAATTACATTCGTATTTATTCCTCAGAGATCCAAGAACGTAACCAGACTTCACTATATCATTAGGAGTGTAGTATATCCTATAGGACACCAAATTTGATCAGAGAGCGACGCCTTCATGGCGCGCCGATGACACGGTCAGTCTTCACTTGATTAACTGTAACTTTGTCAAATAAGCACCAATCGGGGTCAAACAAAGCTAGCTAGATATCCAATGAGCTGGGCTTTACATAGTATGCGGAAACCCCGTATTTGTCACACAATTTTTCTGCTAACCTTGTGCGACAGCAAGCCCTTTCATTTTGGACAGAAATTGCAAGTATATGGAGTTATGAAGTTTTGAAAACTGGGTGTTTTGCAGATGTTGAACTTACAATATGGCTACTAATACTGGAAAAGCTAAATCAAAGTCCAAGTATACAGATTTGACGATATTCTGCAGAAAAATGTACCTTTGCACATACAATGCTGCCCTCTTGTGGACACCAACCAAAATGGTTGTTTTTTTCTTAGTATTTTTTTCTACCAGATCTATTGTGTTATAATTAAAGAGCAGCAGTAAAATAACAGTAGTGAGGCTATACACAGAGGGTACCGGTACAGAGTTAATCAATGTGAGGGGGCACCGGTTAGTCGAGGTAAATGAGGCAATATGTATGTGATGTGAAGGACATACTGCTTTCCCGGGAATAGGCCCAAATCCACATCATTTGCATGAAGAGAAGATGGACAAAAAGAGGACGGAGGTCGGGCTGCCTTCTGAGAATTCATAGGCGATCGAATAAACCGCCTACTAGCTATCGACAAGCATGCGACGAGCATGCGCTGTGTTTTTACTGATATTTTCAACCTCTCCCTGTCTGAGTCTGTAATAGCAACATGTTTTAAGCAGACCACCATAGTCTCTGTGCCCAAGAACACTAACGTAACCTGCCTAAATGACTGCCCTTTCACACCTGGACAAAAGGAACACTTGTGAGAATGCTATTCATTGACTACAGCTCAGTGTTCAACACCATAGTGCCCTCAAAGCTCATCAATAAGCTAAGGACCCTGGGACTAAACACCTCCCTCTGCAACTGGATCCTGGACTTCCTGACGGGCCGCCCCCAGGCGGTAAGGGTAGATAACAACACATCCTTCATGCTGATCCTCAACACAGGGGCCCCTCAGAGGTGCGTGCTCAGTCCCCTCCTGTACTCCCTGTTCACTCATGACTGCACAGCCAGGCACGACTCTAACACCATCATTATGTTTGCAGATGAGACAACAGTGGCAGGCCTGTTCACCGACAATGACGAGACTGACCTCCTCCCTATAGGCTGAGACCTGGCCGTGTTGTACCAGGACAACAACCTCTCGCTCAAAGTGATCAAGACAAAGGAGATGATTGTGGACTACAGGAAAAGGAGGACAGAGCACACCCCCATTCTCATCGACGGGGCTGTAGTGGAGCAGGTTGAGAGCTTCAAGTTCCTAGGTGTCCACATCACGGTCCAAGCACACCAAGACAGTTGTGAAGAGGGCACAACAAAACCTATTCCCCCTCAGGAGACTGAAAAGATGTGGCAATGGTCCTCAGATCCTCAAAAGGTTTTACAGCTGCACCATTGAGAGCATCCTGACTGGTTGCATCACTGCCTGGTATGGCAACTGCTCGGCCTCCGACCGCAAGATACTACAGAGGGTAGTGGGTACGGCCCAGTACATCATTGGGGCCAAGCTTCCTGCCATCCAGGACATCTATACCAGGCGGTGTCAGAGGAAGGGTTGAATATTTATTGACTCAAGACATTTCAGCCTTTCATTCTAATAAAAAAAAACATAATTCTACTTTGATGTTAGGTGTGTAGGCCAGGGACATAACATCTCAATGTAATCAATTTTAAATTCAGGCTGTTACACAACAAAATGTGGAAAAAGTCAAGGGGTGTGAATACTTTCGGAAGGCCCTATAGTTAGTACTTCAGGATCAAGCCCATAGCTACTCCCAGAGCCCAAAATGAGGCCATACAGACACTACACAATCAGTTGATGTCTGTTTCTGGGTTAGCCACTGCACAGTGTCACATTCTACCCTACTTATATCATTTGACTGAGGAGGAGAGAGGAGAATTGGACCACATAACAGGCAATGTACACACGCACGTACGCACGGATGCATGCATATAGACACACACACGCACACGCGCACACACACAAATATCTACTCAAACACACAGTCACACACGCACATGGAGGCGGCCAGCCCTGCCAAATCTGATAATGAGGTTCTAACTGACAGTTATCAGGACAACAAATGCCTCAATCACAGCAAGCAGAGAAAAAAACTGGCAAAATTGAGAAAATCTAATCCCCGGGCCACTGAACTGCCAAAATGGATGACTGAACAGTCCTGTGTTCTGTGTGAGTCATAGGCAGTCAGTCAATGACTGCCCCCCTGGTAATATCTACGTATTATAAAACTGTTTTTTTGGATCCTGGATGCTGATTGAACAAGCAGCGTTCCAAGCCATGCTGTGACAGGCACACTATGGGTGTGTTCGTAAATGCACTCTGGAGTGCCAGAGTGCGCTCAGAGGGCACTCTAGGCATTGGTAAATTTGGAGTGTTGTCAGATTCAGAGCAAGGTCATATTGTCCGTTTGCAAATTCAAAGTGTTTCGCAAACTTAAAAAAAAAATCAAAATGCATTTTTTGGCAGAAATGCCTTCTGGAACATGTGAAATGTGCCTTAAAAACAAACTTGTATGCCATCTGTAAATACAAATAAAATTGTTAAATTACGAGCCTAGTTGGTTTAGCCATGGAAAAAGACACAAACCTTCCCGCTAGCCATGATTGGCTGAGATAATGAGTGGGCTGGACATGCCAAGAGATGAGTTCGGATTGGCCTATCATGATGTCTATAATATGAGCTGGTCAGTATGTGTAGGTAATCCTTTATAACGCAGCTTAAAAAAAAAAAAAAAAAAGCTATTACGTAGTAGAACTGCATAAGTGTTGCTCTCTACTTTCTGGAGGACCGAGTTTTGAAATCAACGGAATTAGAGTATGATAGCTAAGGAGATGGAGAAAAATTCTGGCGTTTGAGTGCAAATATGCAGACGGAGTCGAAAAGAGAACTGTTGTATAAAACACCTGTCTCCGGATTACATCTTCACACTAAGGGCAACCATGGCATACGTGACAGAGAGAAAGAAGCATCCGTACATGTATATGGGTAAGAGAGTCTATCTAGCTAGCTACATTTTCAGATATTACACGTTTCTAATTTTGTCAGAAAGTTGTTTTCATTTCAAGTTAAAGTGTACTGTTAGCTAGCTAGCTAATGTTACGTGTATGATCTGTGTAGTAATATTATTCATATGCATTGCTAGTTATAGCCTAATGTTAGCAAGCTAACATTGAACCTGGTTGGTTAGCTACCTGCAGATTCATGCAGGGTAGTAACATTATGAGTTGGGATTATGGTTAATTGTTTAGCTAGCTAGCTACATGTTTAAACAAACGACTCCACTATGCAATTAACTATGTCGATAGAATGTTCATGATGTCACTGCACCAACTGTCGATAGAGGTAGGTGGTAAGTTTGCTCTGGCTGTCTACTCCGATTTCAGAGCACTCTCGTCTGAGTGTGCCAGAGCGCGGAATAACTTACAAATTTACGAACGCTCAACACCCGTTGAATATGGCTGGTGTCAGAAAACGTTTGCGAAAAAGCGTAATGAATTTGTTGTCAGCAGCACAGTTGCAGTCACCATCGCTCTGGATAACATAAAAACAGTCTAACCAGCTCTTCTAGGAGTAAAATGGGCAGAGTGAGCTGTTCTCTCATTTGCGTCTGGAAGTAACTATCAAGCTAGCCAACGTTAGCCAAATAGCTTGGGTGGTTGACTGCTGTTGTTAGGGTCGGAACGCTCGGATTAACCCTACTGCTCGGCCAGAGTGTCCAGTGTGCGTTCTGAACCCTCAGAGAGCAAAACACTCTGAAATTATGAACGGCCAATCTAACAATGCTCTGAGATTACGAACACCCAGAGGACACTCGGGCACTCCAGATTAAATTTAAGAACACACCCGTGGTATAACTCAGCCTTTAGTCTTGAAATATTTGGTTGTTTAGTACATAGCCTCACACGTGAATCCTTAAAGAGATGGGTGGGGCTAAAGCTTTTAAGAGGGACTGAACAACGCTGAATGGGTGTAGACAAAGAAGGGCTCTCCAGTAGGTACCAAAACATTGAAGGGCCATTTTCTCAAGCATGAGGTTACAAGTTTATCAACTTTCAAAGGAGAATTACCTTCCCATTGTTCCTCAACTGTGGTGTATGATATACCATTTTCTAGCTCTGAGTCTCTACTTTTATCCAATGTAAAAAACACAATTTCAAATTTTGCTACATAAGGACGAATCGAGCCGGTCGGTCACAAATGAAAGAACACCTCACTGACCATTTTACTTGCCCTAGCAGAGGTGGTTAGGCTGTTTTCATATACATTCAGAGCGTTTCTGCTCTCAGAGCGCACACTGGATACTCTGGCGTTGAGTAGGGTCGATCAGTGCGTTCTGACCACGCAACGGCAGTCAAGCACCCAAGCCAATTGACTAACGTTGGCTAGCTACTTCCAGACACAAATGAGATGCAGTGTGGTTAATGAGCCTGCAAAGCCGCCCGTCTGCCATGAGCTTACTGAGCCGTCCGCCAGACAGGAGCCGCTAGAGTCGCCAGCCAGACAGGAGCCGCTAGAGCCGTCCGTCAGACAGGATCTGCCAGAGCCGCCAACCAGACACCTTACCCTGACCATTTTACTCGCCCTAGCAGAGCTGGATAGGCAGATTTGTTTTTCCGACGTTTACTGACACCGGGCACATTCAACTGGTGTTGAGCGTTCGTAAATTCACCTGTTATTCTGCAGTCTTTCACACAGACGAGTGTGCTCTGAAATATGAGTAGATAGCCAGAGTGAATTTTCGAACGAACCCAATGTTTCACTTCTGAGTGAACGGTGCCCAGATGAGACCACACAAGCTAAAACAAACGAAAATGCAGCTAGTGTACTGTTATTCCAGGTGCAATGTTTGACGTGACTGAGTTAGTTGAAGTTATCCAGCCTGCATAGGATTTTTTTAATTTATAATTATTATATATATTTTTTTAGAACGGATGACCAAACCTTTTTCATAGCAACAATGCAAAAATAATTTACGATTGGGTTGAGTCTGTAGTAAAGGTTGCACGGGATTGAAAATGCATTCCTGTTCCGTCTTGTCATGTAATTTTTTTTCTTGTGCTGTCCTGATCCCGCAACAGTTCTATATCCCCAGAACTTTCCTGTCCCTTCCTGATCAAAAATCCCTCCTGTCCCGTGCTTATTATTGTGCGCAGAAATATGTAGGCTATTGTGTTTGTTTAGGAAAAATAATTTATGTAACGCAATATGCGACTGTGATACGTGGTTGTTTTACCTACTTTAGTTAAATGCACTGGCACCAGGCCTAAATCGCTCTGGATAAGAGCGTATTCTAAATGACCTAAATGTAGATCGATTAAGGCTAGAGGATGAGAACAGAGAACCCAGCAGGATGGTCTGCTTAGTACCGTCATAAATCTGTAGCTTACAGCTGAGCACTGCACACATGAACATTTACAACACTTTAACATTTACAATATGAACATAAAAATAATACCCGAGCAGCAGTAAGTCAATCAATTTTTATTTCATTCCTCACCTCAGATGTCACGGGTTTAGTTAAATACGGGAACAAGTGGGTGTCACGATCGTGTTGACATGAACGAGAGGACCAAGGCGCAACATGATTTGTATACATCTTCTTTTTAATAACGACGAAGATGAACACGACACACTATTACAACAATAACGAAAAAACAACAAACGATCGTGAAAACTTCAAACGTAAGTGCACACACAAACTACTTACGTTGAACTATACATATACACAAACAATGACCCACAAACAGCTAAAGCCCATGGCAGCCTTAAATTAGGCTCCCAATTAGAGACAACGAAATCAGCTGTCTCTAATTGAGAACCCATTCCGGCCACCATAGACTTTCCTAGAACTACACCCAACATAGACACAGCTAGACACATACACTCAACACCAAACCCATATACTACACCAACAACCCCTTTACCATAGAATCACCCAATACCAACAAAACACAAACATTCCCCATGTCACACCCTGACCTAACTAAAATAATAAAGAAAACAAAGAATACTAAGGCCAGGGCGTGACATAACCCCCCCCTTAAGGTGCGAACTCCGGGCGCACCATTACACAGTCTAGGGGAGGGTCTGGGTGGGCTTCCATCCATGGTGGCGGCTCCGGCTCTGGTCGTAGTCCCCACGTCACCACAGTCCCTAACCGCCTCCTTAACTTCCTCCAAATGACCCCCCTCCACATTAACCACACTGCATTAAGGGGCAGTTCCGGACTAAGGGGCAGTACCAAGGTAAGGGGCAGTACCAGGGTAAGGGACAGTACCAGGGTAAGGGACAGTACCAGGGTAAGGGGCAGCACCAGGCTGAGGGACTGCAGCACCGGACTGAGGGACTGCAGCTCTGGACTGAGGGACTGCAGCTCCGGACTGAGGGACTGCAGCTCCGGACTGAGGGACGGCCCATGGCTGGCTGACTGATCTGGCCGCTCATGGCTGGCTGACGGATCTGGCTGCTCATGGCTGGCTGACGGATCTGGCTGCTCATGGCTGGCTGACGGATCTGGCTGCTCATGGCTAGCTGACGGATCTGGCTGCTCATGGCTAGCTGACGGATCTGGCTGCTCATGGCTAGCTGACGGATCTGGCTGCTCATGGCTAGCTGACGGATCTGGCTGCTCCTGTCTGATTGGCGGCTCTGGCAGATCCTGTCTGGTTGGCGGCTCTGGCAGATCCTGTCTGGTTGGCGGCTCTGGCAGATCCTGTCTGGTTGGCGGCTCTGGCAGATCCTGTCTGGTTGGCGGCTCTGGCAGATCCTGTCTGGTTGGCGGCTCTGGCAGATCCTGTCTGACGGACGGCTCTAGCGGCTCCTGTCTGGCTGGCGGCTCTAGCGGCTCCTGTCTGGCGGACGGCTCAGTAGGCTCATGGCAGACGGGCGGCTTTGCAGGCTCATGGCAGACGGGCGGCTTTGCAGGCTCATTGCAGACGGATGGCTCAGATGGCGCTGGGGAGACGGATGGCTCAGATGGCACTGGGGAGACGGATGGCTCAGATGGCGCTGGGGAGACGGATGGCTCAGATGGCGCTGGGGAGACGGATGGCTCAGATGGCGCTTGGCAGACGGGCAGTTCAGTCATTGCTGTGCAGACGGCAGACTCCTGCCGGCTGAGGCGCACTGTAGGCCTGGTGCGTGGTGCCGGGACTGATGGCACCGGGCTGGGGACACGCATCTCAGGGCTAGTGCGGGGAGAAGGAACAGGGCATACTGGACCCTGGGGACGCACATTAGGCCTAGTGCGTGGGGCCGGAACTGGTGGTACCGGACTGGGGACACGCATCTCAGGGCTAATGCGGGGAGCAGCAACAGGATGCACAGGACTCTGGAAACGCACAAGAGGCTTAGTGCGTGGTGCCGGAATTGGTGGTACCGGGCTGGAGACACGCACCATAGGACGAGTGCGTGGAGGAGGAACAGGGCTCTGGAGACACACTGGAAGCCTGTTACGTGGTGTATGTACTGGTGGCACTGAACTGGGGCGGGGAGGTGGCGCCGGAAATACCGGACCGCGCAGGCGTATTGGCTCCCTTGAGCATTGAGCCTGACCAACCTTACCTGGTTGAATGCTCCCCGTTGCCCGACCAGTGCGGGGAGGTGGAATAACCCGCACCGGGCTATGTAGGCGAACCGGGGACACCATGCGTAAGGCTGGTGCCATGTAAACCGGCCCGAGGAGACGCACTGGTGGCCAGATATGTAGGGCCGGCTTCATGACATCCGGCTCAATACTCAATCTAGCCCTGCCAGTGCGGGGAGGTGGAATAACCCGCACCGGGCTATGCACACGTACAGGAGACACCGTGCGCTCTACTGCGTAACACGGTGTCTGCCCGTACTTTCGCTCTCCACGGTAATTACAGGGAGTAGGCGCAGGTTTCCTACCTGACTTCGCCACTCTCCCTTTAAGCCCCCCCCAAAGAAATTTTTGGGGTTTTCCCACAGGCTTCCTACCGCTTCGTCGTGCTGCCTCCATTCGCCGGTATCCCTCCTCGCACTGCGCCAGAGAATCCCAGGCGGGCTCCGGCACTCTCCCTGGGTTGATCGCCCACCTGTCGATCTCCTCCCACGTAGTGTAGCCCAGATCCTTTGTAGGTTCCTTTTCCTGCCTCCGAGCTAGCTCCTCATATCGCCGCCTCTCTGCTTTCGCTGCCTCCAGCTCAGCTTTGGGGCGGTTATATTCTCCTGGTACCTCCCGGTCTAAAATTTCCTCCCATGTCCATGAATCCTTGTATTGCTCCTGTTGCCGCTGGTCATGTTGCTTGGTCGTATATAGGTGGGTGATTCTGTTTGTTGGTTCTTATCCTGGTGCTGCCCCTTGTTCCGGTGCTGCCCCTTGTCCCGGTGCTACCCCTTGTCCCGGTGCTGCCCCTTGTCCCGGTGCTGCCCCTTGTTCCGGTGCTGGCCGTTTATTTAGGGGAAGGTAGTGTTAGGGTGGTCATTAGAAGGGGTAGACAGAAGAGGGGAGTGACTATGGTGGTGTGGGGACAGCGTCCTGAGCCGGAACCACCACCGTGGTCAACTGCCCACCCGGACCCTCCCCTGGACTTTGTGCTGGTGCGCCCGGCGTTCGCACCTTGAGGGGGGGGTTCTGTAACAGTCCTGACCTGTTTTATGTTGTTTTTTATGTGTTTATGGTCAGGGCATGTGTTTTGGGTGGGCAGTCTATGTTATCTGTTTCTATGTTGGTTTTGGGTTACCTGGTATGGCTCTTGATTAGAGGCAGGTGGTTTGCATTTTCCTCTAATTAAGAGTCATATTTAGGTAGGGCGTTCTCACTGTTTGTTTGTGGGTGATTGTCTCCTGTGATGTCTTCGTCGTTGTCGATGTGTTTTCACTTACGGGACTGTTTGGCTGTTCGTGTGTTTCGATGTAACGTTCCTGTCCGTGAGTTTACGTTTGTGATGTGAGTTTATGTTCAGGTTCCGTTCTACGTCGTTTTGTTATTTTGTAGTTTTGAAAGTGTTTTGTTTTGTTTCGTGGCTGTCAAATTTATAATAAAGATGGCATATTTCCCTGAACCCGCATTTTGGTCAGAAGATCCTTCTCTCCTCACCTCATCCGAGGATGAGGAAAGCGAAAGCCTTAACAGTGGGCTTGAAGGTAAAGTTATTGCGAGCAAAGCAGCTATGCTTCTTGCCCCGCTCTCCGGTTGGTAGACTATTTACAGCATTTATTTTTTATTTTTTTACAAGCAGTGTACTCGGCTCCTGCATTGTCATAGACAACTCCTCAAAACTTTGCTAAAACGTCGCTCTTTCCTTGGCTCTAATGTTAATGTTAGTGATGGGTCCTTGGCATTGCAAACCCTCTATTGAAGGCTTTATCATTTAGCCTACTGACATAGCTTGGCATTAGCTACAACTGGAGCGATGCGCGGGAGTGAACCAACGGAAGGGGAGAAATTGCAATATATTTTTTTATTGATTTTTATTAAGTAAACTACACTGAACAAAATTATAAACCCAACATGCAACAATTTCAAAGAGTTACAGTTCATATAAGGAAATCAGTCAATTGATTTCCATCTCTGCAGCGTTCCACCAATCAGGCCTTTATGGTAGTGTCCAGAAGGAAGCCACTCCTCAGTAAAAGGCACATGCCAGCACGCTTGGAGTTTGCCAAAAGGCACCTAAAGAACTCTCAGACCATGAGAAACAAAATTATTTTGTTCGATGAAACCAAGATTGAACTCTTTGAACTGAATGCCAAGCATCACTTCTGGAGGAAACCTGGCACCATCCCTACGGTGAAGCATGGTGATTGCAGCATCATGCTGTGGAGATGTTATTCAGCGGCAGGAATACAGTCACAGGTAAATGGGTTGACTGGCCCTCCGCTATAGACCCAATCCAATCGGTATTAGATTGAAAGTCCTGACCCTGCCCGCCTGCGGGGAAAACAACCTGTGGTTACCCCATTGGCTCACAGCAAAAACTTGACCTTTTTAAAATGAAATGTTCTTGTTGTCTGCTTGTTTTAGTCAACTACAAAGCTACATTTAAGAAAAGTACAACATGTCTGGAGGTTACTTTTCAACACGGCCTGCTCCTGAGCTTTCTCACTACTTAGAAAAATGTAGGCCGTCATTGTAAATAAGAATCTGTTCTTAACTGACTTGCCTGGTAAAATAAATATGTTTCCCACACACATAGTTATGTGTAACCACTCTCCCACACCGATTATCCTGAAGCCATAGGGCTCTTCTCGCATGCTCTATTTCCCTATGTGGGAGCATTGCGAACCGTAGGTCAGGATTTATTTACCTGGCTACATGTACATTGAACAACACAGCAGCTTTTCTGCAGGTTTTGGTATTAACAAAAACAATCTACCAAAGTTGCAATGGGGATCAATAGGAAAGAACGTTGGTTTTCCACAATTTATGGGGGTGTTCGAGGATAATTCCTTATCATTTCATGAATACCGACTGGGACTATCGTGTCGGGTGAAACAACAGCATTTACCTGTGACTGTATTCATGATACAGCGCTGTCTCTTGTGCCTTAATGCTTAACTATAGATAGGTGGTGGTGAAACAGCATTCAGGATATCAGGGACTGTAGAAACCATATAAATAAGAATGAATAGAAAGGGTGTTTCCATTCAAGTCAATGATATCATAATGGGTGGACTGGCAGCCATTTTGAGTGTACCCATGCCAGGAAGTAAAAGCAGGAAGTGTACCCTTCAATCTGTGCTGTGATTTGTTGAGTCAACTCAACTGACATTTACCAGTCAATTGCCAGGGGTAGCTTCCAAGCCTGTTCTATTCATTCTTATTTCTATGGAAGCAACACTAGTCATAAAAACTCCTTCCTCCACTTGCAAAAACTAGCAGATCTCCCCTGTTATAGTGAGAGGAGGCATCTGATATCAAAGGAAAACACACAGAGAGATACACAGCGGTGGAAAAAGTAGCCAATTGTTATACTTGAGTAAAAGTAAATATACCTTCATAGAAAATGACTAACGTAAAAGTGAAAGTCACCCAGTAAAATACTACTTGAGTAAAAGTCTAAAAGTATTTGGTTTTAAAAATACTTAAGTATCAAAAGTAAATGTCATTGCAAAAATACTTAAGTATCAAAAGTAAAAGTATAAATCATTTCAAATTGCTTACATTAAGCAAACCAGATGACACAATTATATATATATATATATATATATATATATATATATATATATATATATTTACAGATAGCTAGTGGCACACTACAACACGCAGACATTTACAAACACAGCATTTGTGTTTCGTGAGTCCGTGAGATCAGAGGCAGTAGGGAGGATCAGGGATGTTCTCTTAATACGTGTGTGAATTGGACCATTCCCCTGTCCTGCTACTGTAAGCATTCCAAATGTAACGAGTACTTTTGGGTGTCAGGGAAAAAGAATGGATTAAAAAGTACATTATTTTCTTTAGGAATGTATTGAAGGAAAAGTATTCAAAAATATAAATAGTCAAGTATAGATACCCCAAAAAACGACTTAAGTAGTACTTTAAATATTTTTTACTTAAGTACTTTACACCACTGCAGATACACACACACAAAAGAGTTGAGGGGAAGTAGTATTGGTATTGGTATTTAATTAGGATCCCCATTAGCTGTTGCAAAAGCAGCAGCTACACTTCCTGGGGTCCACACAAAACATGAAACATAATATAGAATGACATAATACAGATCATCATTAGACAAGATCATCTCAAGGACAGAACTACATACATTTATAGTAGTTTCTGCAAAAAATAATTAAGGTCTGGCCTCCTGAATGCAGAAGGCTAATTTATGAATAACGCATGGCAGATTTTACCCCTCCAGTCCTGACAGGGAGGAACCGAGAAGTAGTGCGTAGGTAAAATCACTGCGGAAGCCAAGTCAGGAAAAAAATTGCCATATTACGACCTATGTGTTGTGATAACCTACGTTGTTTGCTCT
This sequence comes from Salvelinus fontinalis, assembly GCF_029448725.1. Classification (NCBI taxonomy): domain Eukaryota; kingdom Metazoa; phylum Chordata; class Actinopteri; order Salmoniformes; family Salmonidae; genus Salvelinus; species Salvelinus fontinalis. The sequence goes on from NC_074670.1 coordinate 50,368,152, forward strand.
ATACCCTGTTAGTTCATATGCCTCGCCACGTGATACTGTATATAGGCCTAAGGACGAGACAATAAGAAGACACAGTGGCAGAATAAATTCAACCACACCTGTGTTTCACCACAAGACCAGAGAGTAACATCTGTCCTGTGATGTCCACAGTTACATGACCTACAGCATGGTCAACCAAGTTAATGTTTCCGACATTTTCGGACCACTAAACAGCTATTGATTTAGAACCACGGAGAGTTAGGCTACCGCAAGTTGCCTTGAAAACAGGAGCTGCCTCAACTATTCCAGCACCATTTCAACTTTAACATTTCAACATAATCAAATCACCTATGGTTAGTCAAATACAGTGACAACTAAAGATACCAAAAACTATTTAGTCCAATCAACATAAGCTAAATATAATGTTGCTGTCCATGGGACTGATTTCTCTCTGTGTGTGTGTGTGTGTGTGTGTGTGTGTGTGTGTGTGTGTGTGTGTGTGTGTGTGTGTGTGTGTGTGTGTGTGTGTGTGTGTGTGTGTGTGTGTGTGTCAAAATCAAATAACATTTTATTGGTCACATGCTGAATGCAAGTGTAGACTTTACAGTGAAATACTTACTTACGAGCCCATTCACAACAATGCAGAGTTAAAAAGTAAGACAAATATTTGCTAAATAAAAAAGGAAATACAGTAGTAACACAACAAAAACAATAACGAGGCTGTATACCATGAGTACCAGTACTGAGTGTGTGTACGTGCAGGCTTGCAAGTAGAAAAAAACATGTTGACACCCACTTGTTGAGAAACGCCAATGCCATCCTACTCTCTTTCATGTTGCCGAAACGCTCTATCACTCTGTCACACAGTACACACTTTTCGTTTTTGTTGTCCTAGGCTACCTGGCTAAAATGCTTGCTTGCTAGCCTTTCATGGGCAACGACGTGCCAGCTATTTAACATTAGATGTAGTAGGCTATCTCAGGGTTTCCCAAAGTCGGTCCTCGGGACCCCAAGACGTGCACCTTTTGATTTTTACCCTAGCACTACACAGCTGATTCAAATGATCAACTAATCATCAAGCTTTGAATCAGCTGTGTAGTGTTAGGGAAAAAAACAAAACGTGTATGCTTGGAGTCCCGAGGACCGAGTTTGGGAAACGCTGATCTAGCTACATATTGAACTTCCCTTCACACTTTTCTTTTTGGTGCGCCAGGGCCATTAACAGTTGAGCTCGCTCAGTTTAGCTCAACACCGGCTGGTTATTCTTTATTTGTAATTGTTATCAAGGGAGGCCAAATGCTCCCTTGCATTCAATGCTACGGGCGGCAACAATATCGTACTCTTTTTGACCAGAGAGCATCAGATATTTTTTATTTATTTTACCGTTATTTTACCAGGTAAGTTGACTGAGAACACGTTCTCATTTGCAGCAACGACCTGGGGAATAGTTACAGGGGAGAGGAGGGGGATGAATGAGCCAATTGTAAACTGGGGATTATTAGGTGACCATGATGGTTTGAGGGCCAGATTGGGAATTTAGCCAGGACACCGGGGTTAACACCCCTACTCTTACGATAAGTGCCATGGGATCTTTAATGACCTCAGAGAGTCAGGACACCCGTTTAACGTCCCATCCGAAAGACGGCACCCTACACAGGGCAGTGTCCCCAATCACTGCCCTGGGGCATTGGGATATTTTTTAGACCAGAGGAAAGAGTGCCTCCTACTGGCCCTCCAACACCACTTCCAGCAGCATCTGGTCTCCCATCCAGGGACTGACCAGGACCAACCCTGCTTAGCTTCAGAAGCAAGCCAGCAGTGGTATGCAGGGTGGTATGCTGCTGGCATAGATGGAGATTGGCTACACATACAGGGGCGCTGTTTCCCTCGCGCGGATGCTTTCTCCGGTGAGATACATGAAGCCTCTTGCGAATTAACGGAAAATAATGATTCACAGAGAGATGAAAGCTAAATGATTTGTTCTTTTTTTTCCCTCTGTAAATTTGTGATGGAAGACTGGCTTCCCTTGGCAACAATGGATAAACACCACTGGAACTGGATCTCATTCCAGAAAGTTGCATCCTCTCCCTTGCCTTCGACAGATCTTATAGGACTTAGTAGATGGCGTCATAGCGGAAGGCACACCTATTCAGTCCAACTCAGACTTGCAAAGGGAAGTGAATGAGGCCAGAAGGGAGGGGGATCAAAGTTTGGAATGAAATGTCATACCGTGATGAGAGATGTGCTCTGTTAGCAGGAAGTCACAGTGACACCCATGTTAGGCCATCTGTCAATCCCCATGTTACTGATCCTACTACACACTGCTACATGTTAATCTTAGCCCCCACTGACCTAAAATTACCCCAATCACCTCTACTTCCTGTCTTTTGAAAATAACTGTGGAAGTTTTTGCTTGGGGAATAACTACATTTAGTTAAGAGGAATAAATACATTTAGTCTGGGCATGTGGTTTGGATTTCAGAATTCCCACGCTCCTAATGTGTTTCCTGGAGGAGGTGTCGGGTATCCTTCTGTCTGGCTTGGCAGCATGGCATGGAGTGCTGGCATACCTCTGCCATTACGACTGACTCTAGATCAGAGGAAGGAACTGAGCATGCTGCTCTCCATGCAGTGTTTGAGGAACTGTGAACACTGGACATACTGTGTGTGTGTGTGTGTGTGTGTGTGTGTGTGTGTGTGTGTGTGTGTGTGTGTGTGTGTGTGTGTGTACACAGTATTTGTGTGTGTGTGTGTGTGTGTGTGTGTGTGTGTGTGTGTGTGTGTGTGTGTGTGTGTGTGTGTGTGTGTGTGTGTACAGTATGGGTGTTTCTCAAAAAGCATACTACCATGCTCCGAGCACGCAAATTGGAACACAGGAGGGTCTGAGTTTTAGTCCGAAACAAAGTATGCGAAACGGAGCACGGAGGGTATTTCTCGAATGCATAATCCATTTGTACATATTTTGAAGCATGCATTGATACAAGCTTCAGCGGAAAGTATGCAAAGAAATATGACGCAACTACGTAAAAAATGATGCAACATTTATTGAAATCAATAACGGACATTATTTGAGCTGAAGCGAGAGAAAATACACTCCGACTTCGGAATGAAATATTGCCTATTCACATCTCATATGTTGCCTGAATACAATATTTTATCTTGATGTGTTAATAAATACATGCTGTGTTAATTTGGGCATGTTTACCTGCCTACATACCGTAGATCGCAAGCCCATAATATGTCAATAGGACTAACTAGCTAGCTACTAGTACTGCTAGCTAGCCAGAAAGCCACATAGAATTGTTAGCTAGCTACCCATGAAGAATTGACATCTACAATTGAAGTCGGAAGTTTACATACACCTTAGCCAAACACATTTAAACTAAATTTTTCACAATTCCTGACATTTAATCCTAGTAAAAATTCCCTGTCTAGGTCAGTTAGGATCACCACTTTATTTTAAGAATGTAAAATGTCAGAATAATAGGAGAGAGAATTATTTATTTCAGCTTTTATTCCTTTCATCATATTCCCAGTGGGTCAGAAGTTTACATGCACTCAATTAGTATTTGGTGGAATTGCCTTTAAATTGTTTAACTTGGGTCAAACGTTTTGTGTAGCCTTCCACAAGCTTCCCACAATAAGTTGGGTGAATTTTGGCCCATTCCTCCTGACAGAGCTGGTGTAACTGAGGCCTCTTTGTAGGACTTTGTAGGCCTCCTTGCTCGCACATGCTTTTTCTGCCAACACATTTTCTATAGGATTGAGGTCACGGCTTTGTGATGGCCACTCCAATACCTTGACTTTGTTGTCCTTAAGCCGTTTTGCCACAACTTTGGAAGTATGATTGGGGTCGTCCATTTGGAAGACCCATTTGCGACCAAGCTTTAACTTCCTGACTGATGTCTTGAGATGTTACTTCAATATATCCACATAATTTTCCTGGCTCATGATGCCATCTATTTTGTGAAGTGCACCAGTCCCTCCTGCAGCAAAGCATCCCCATAACATGATGCTGCCACCCCCGTGCTTCACGTTTGGGATGGTATTCTTTGGCTTGCAAGCCTCACCCTTTTTCCTCCAAACATAACGATGGTCATTATGGCCAAACGGTTCTATTATTGTTTCATCAGACCAGGGGACATTTCTCCAAAAAGTACGATCTTTGGCCTCCCGGGTGGCGCAGTGGTCTAGGGCACTGCATCGCAGTGCTAACTGCGCCACCAGAGTCTCTGGGTTCGCCCCCAGGCTCTGTCGCAGCCGGCCGCGACCGGGAGGTCCGTGGGGCGACGCACAATTGGGCTAGCGTCGTCCGGGATAGGGAGGGTTTGGCCGGTAGGGATTTCCTTGTCTCATCGCGCTCCAGCGACTCCTGTGGCGGGCTGGGCGCAGTGCGCGCTAACCAAGGGGGCCAGGTGCACGGTGTTTCCTCCGACACATTGGTGTGGCTGGCTTCCGGGTTGGAGGCGCGCTGTGTTAAAGAAGCAGTGCGGCTTGGTTGGGTTGTGCCTCGGAGGACGCATGGCTTTTGACCTTCGTCTCTCCCGAGCCCGTACGGGAGTTGTAGCGATGAGACAAGATAGTAATTACTAGCGATTGGATACCACGAAAATTGGGGAGAAAAGGGGATTAAATAAAATAAAATAAAAAATAAAAAAAAAGTACGATCTTTGTTCCCATGTGCAGTTGCAAACCGTAGTCTGGCTTTTTTATGGCGGTTTTGGAGCAGTGGTTCCTTCCTTGCTGAGCGGCCTTTCAGGTTATGTCAATATAGGACTCGTTTTGCTGTGGATAAAGATAATTTTGTACCTGTTTCCTCCAGCATCGGAACAAGGTCCTTTGCTGTTGTTCTGGAATTGATTTGCACTTTTCGCACCAAAGTACGTTCATCGCTTGGAGACAGAACGCGTCTCCTTCTTGAGTGGTATGACGGCTGCGTGGTCCCATGGTGTTTATACTTACGTACTATTGTTTGTACAGATGAACGTGATACCTTCAGGCATTTGAAAATTGCTCCCAAGGATGAACCAGACTTGTGGAGGTCTACCATTTTTTTATGAGGTCTTGGCTGATTTCTTTTGATTTTCCCATGATGTCAAGCAAAGAGGCACTGAGTTTGAAGGTAGGCCTTGAAATACATCCACAGGTACGCCTCCAATTGACCCAAATGATGTCAATTAGTGAAGCTACTCGCTAGAGCTCCAGATGGGTGTGTAAATACACTGCTCAAAAAAATAAAGGGAACACTTAAACAACACAATGTAACTCCAAGTCAATCACACTTCTGTGAAATCAAACTGTCCACTTAGGAAGCAACACTGATTGACAATAAATTTCACATGCTGTTGTGCAAATGGAATAGACAAAAGGTGGAAATTATAGGAAATTAACAAGACACCCCCCAAAACAGGAGTGATTCTGCAGGTGGTGACCACAGACCACTTCTCAGTTCCTATGCTTCCTGGCTGATGTTTTGGTCACTTTTGAATGCTGGCGGTGCTCTCACTCTAGTGGTAGCATGAGACGGAGTCTACAACCCACACAAGTGGCTCAGGTAGTGCAGTTCATCCAGGATGGCACATCAATGCGAACTGTGGCAAAAAGGTTTGCTGTGTCTGTCAGCGTAGTGTCCAGAGCATGCAGGCGCTACCAGGAGACAAGCCAGTACATCAGGAGACGTGGAGGAAGCCGTAGGAGGGCAACAACCCAGCAGCAGGACCGCTACCTCCGCCTTTGTGCAAGGATGTGCACTGCCAGCGCCCTGCAAAATGACCACCAGCAGGCCACAAATGTGCATAATAATAATAATATAATAATAATAATAATATAGCTCATTTAGTGCTAGATGTAGACAAGTGTTGAACTTGCAAAATCAATCAATAGGTTTTTACCAAGGCCCAAAACTGTTGCATTCTGTACTAGCACTCTCTCCAAAAAGGAAATCAGACTCTTCTAACAAGCAGGACGGAGTCTCCTCTACAGCAGACTTCGATCACTGCTCTGTACTGCTTGTGTAGATCAATTATTCATGGACCTTCTTTCAAAAATGGCTGTGGGAGGGAAGATCCAAAAGTGAGAGGGCCCCTTCCTCCCTCCTCCTCCTCCTGTTGTGATGTGTACAGAGTACAACGTCAATGCCTGTGGAATAGACTAGACACGAGGGACTGGATTGAGGGGATTCGGGGTGGATCTGCCTTAATCTCTGCTGTGATTCATCTACGCCTGGGACTCCTAGCCTCCTCCCAGCCCCACCTGAGGCTCAACAACCTGACATGCCTTTGCATTTGCTGCAGTGGAGGAATAAATTGATGCCACTCCCTCATCTTCACTCTCTCTCTCTTACTACTGCATCACCCTGCCTCTTCTATTTCTTTCTCTCGCTTTCTATCTCGTTCAGATTGCATCAGCGAGGGCCAGAGGTTTGTATAATTTAGAGGTGGTCACGTCTAGGGTTGCAAAGCTACTGGTAATTTACCAAAGTTACCTAAACATTAATACATTTTTGTAAAACAAAACATATATACTTGAATAATTGTACAAATATACACTACCAGTCATAAGTTCTAGAACACCTACTCATTGTAGGGTTTTTCTTAATGTTTTACTATTTTCTACATTGTAGAATAATAGTGAAGACATCAAAATTATTTAATAACACATATGGAATCATGTAATAACCAAAAAAGTGTTAAACAAATCAAAATATATTTTATATTTGAGATTCTTCAAAGTAGCCACCCTTTGCCTTGATGACAGCTTTGGACACTCTTGGCATTCTCTCAACCGGTTTCACCTGGAATGCTTTTCCAACAGTCTTGAAGTTCCTACATATGCTGAGCACTTGTTGGCTGATTTTCCTTCACTCTGCGGTCCGACTCATCCCAAACCATCTCACTTTGGTTGAGGTCGGGGATTGTGGAGGCCAGGTCATCTGATGCAGCACTCCATCACTCTCCTTGGTAAAATAGCCCTTACAAATAACCCTAGTCACGTCACACTTTAGCCTTGAGATCAGCAAATCTTTGGTCTCAAATCACAGATCCAACTAAATATGATTTACAGACGTTATAGAGTTACAGAGCTTCATAAGAGATGGATGCTGATCATGTAAAGTTTGGCACGCAGTATTCTGTTGGCGCCGTCTTTGGTTTCAACTGCTCGTCATCTTTCGCCAGGTTCCGTTCATTTGAATGATTTGACGGAGAGTTCGTGCGGAGAGGTGGCACGGCTGGGGCAGACGATCAGGCAGTCAGAGACACTGCCACGGCTCTCTGAATGGGAGGTTCAAGGTTAAACAGCAAATTGAAATATTTCTCTCTCTCTCTCTCTCTCTCTCTCTCTCTCTCTCTCTCTCTCTCTCTCTCTCTCTCTCTCTCTCTCTCTCTCTCTCTCTCTCTCTCTCTCTCTCTCTCTCTCTCTCTCTCTCTCTCTCTCTCTCTCTCTCTCTCTCTCTCTCTCTCTCTCTCTCTCTCTCTCTCTCTCTCTCTCTCTCTCTCTCTCTCTCTCTCAAAATGTAAAAAATGCAGCAGTCTATTAGCTTCAGGCGGCGTGATTTTCGGATACAATAACATAATAATAGTCTAGTTTCTCAAGGCACCCGTAGGCATGAATAAAGTCACGCAGAAATCAATAAGAACAGAGAGACAGAGAAATCAGCACTCTAACAGTCAACTTAGTACCGACAGAGCACAGTAGACACTGAGGAGGATCCCCACAGCCTGAGAGACAGAGGGAGTTACTGTAGTGTGTAGTTCCACAGAGCCTAGGGGCATACAGGGCACATTAACACCCAGAGCCCCAGGGGTTAGCAGGGCTGTACACCCATTTTTAGCAATCCTAGAGCACCCTAGTCCTAGTGGTACTGAGGCAGGGGGGTTACGCCATAATATGATTGGAAGATTTCTCTGAGCACCCCAGGATGATGAGGGATCAGTTCATGTGATTAGGGACCCCTGTCCACAAGCACTATATTACCACAATTTAGATCCTCAACCTCAGGTTGGGATTGTGCATAGTTTTGGATCGAAAGTGGTGCCATTCGATCCCATTTAAAAAGCAACTGATATAACAAGCGCTAGCTCACATGAGGAGTTAGCTTAGCAGTAGGGATGACGTCAATAACATGAGATATATAAATATAGAATCGAGATAAGACAAAGAATGGGAGAGAAGCCTTGGCTGGCTCTCTAGACGTGACCTCTGATCTCTAAACCTGATCCTGGATCAGTGACGTTTACACTGGTGAGGAGATAACATGCTGGGAGGATATTAGACCAGCGTTCTGGCAGACCTAGAGACAGACTAACCATGGCTGACAACAACCTGGTCTGATTTGTGTGTGGTAGCATAATTATAAGATTATGTTATGTTTATGCACCAACTGGTTGTTTTATGAAATAGAGTAAGGTTCTTAGGACTCTCTCTCTTCCTTTCTGAGTTAACTGAGAGGAGTCTTTGGAGCCTTGGGCTGGCAACTGTTAAAAAAATGGTTTCCACTCTAGCTTCCTGCAGTTAGTCCGGGCATATGGTCAAGGAAAATGGGTTTTGCCGGAGATAGCTTGAGCTGACAATGGCTTGGTGATAAAAACCTAAAGTTTGCATTTCATAGACAAGATATGGTGTGTGTGACCCGAGATAGAGACAGCCTGGACGAGTTTAGAACAATGCCTCATCTTCCTGGCATCTGGGAAACTAAGCCGGGTTGGATGTAAAACAACATCCCGTGCAGATAACTAGGACATGAACCAAGGTGGCTTATGGGAAGGTTGGAACCAGGCTGACTAAGCATTTTTAGGATTTTTTCCTATATAACATCTGTTTTTTCATTATCAGTTAAGCACTCGGCAACACAATTCAGAGTGTGGGGTCGAAGGTTTCATTATTGCAATAATGAATCAATATTGAATAAAGATGATTGTTTGAGGAAATTACAACGTCTCTCTCACTTGAATAGAATAGTCCACTCCATAAGTGATCAGTGCTACTGATGGTCTACCTCCCTGCTTGCCTTATGGATTGCCTGCTCATTACATCACCCACAACACGCATCTGAAGCAGCCTGTACAGTGACAACCTCATAACGAACACCCACAGAGTAGAGACGAGAACGCATGCCCCTGTTTCCACCACCGCACCACACTCAAAGGCTTTGCTCTGCTGCAGTACGTGCTATGCAATCAATTCTACAACAGGTTGGTCAAAACAAGCATTGTGATTGGTTGAGACGCGTTCTAAGCCATATTAAAAAATCGAATTAGCACGGGTATGCCGATGACGCAAAAAAATGGGGGTCTTGTTTTCGGTTCTATCTGAGAAATCCCTGCGCATCCACTGTCCCATCAGCCCAGCCAGCCAATTCATTATGTTGATCTCCACTGTAAAAAGCATTTCCTCTTGGTTCCAGCCTAACATTTGGTTTGCAACAACGGGGATTTGTACACTGTCCGATTGATAATTATCATGTCAGGACAAGACAGACATCTTTTCTCAGCCAGTCGAAATCATGAATCCAAATCATTTTAATGGATATATACAAAGAAATGTCAAAAAGAAAAACAGGTCAAACTAAATGAAATGCAGCTAGTTTGCTGTTATTCTAGCTGCACGGTTTGACGTGACTGTGACAGCCGTAGTTGGCTAGCTAGCAAGAAACGGATAAGAGCGTTGCCAGCCAGCATGGCAACAGAACATTTAGAACCAACAACTCGCATCCATAGATATAGAATAAAATTACTTCACGACTCGCTCACGTCTCTGGCAACCTAACCGCTAGAATGAACGGACATCTTTTCTCAGCCAGTTGAAATCATGATTCAACATCATTTTTATGGATATATACAAATATACCAGAGGTTGTGCAAAATCACCTTTTTAGCACGGCTGTGCTGATCTACGGTACTCTGCCTCGTACCTACAGTATGACAGTAGCACGGCTGTGCTGATCTACGGTACTCTGCCTCGTACCTACAGTATGACGGTAGCACGGCTGTGCTGATCTACGGTACTCTGCCTCGTACCTACAGTATGACAGTAGCACGGCTGTGCTGATCTACGGTACTCTGCCTCGTACCTACAGTATGACAGTAGCACGGCTGTGCTGATCTACGGTACTCTGCCTCGTACCTACAGTATGACAGTAGCACGGCTGTGCTGATCTACGGTACTCTGCCTCGTACCTACAGTATGACAGTAGCACGGCTGTGCTGATCTACGGTACTCTGCCTCGTACCTACAGTATGACAGTAGCACGGCTGTGCTAAAAAAGTTGTTTAGTGCGCCCTTGTGTACACTTGCTTTAGTTAACACCGGGAGGGAGAAAATAGAAAGTGTTGGAATCCGCCCCTGTGGGTCTAAATCGGTCTCTATTGTGTCTGACTTGGGTGTGAGGGTGTTGTTGTGTCTGACTTAGGTGTGTGTACTTCTTTTCCTACCTTATCAGGACCCCAATGCTCTAACAATTCACCTAAATGTCCTCACAATTCACCTAAATGTCCTGACAAGGTAGGAACTTTTTCATGTCCTGAATGTTCAAATCTTATTTTAAAATGAAGGGTTAGGTTTGGGGTTTTGAGGTTAAGGTTAGGTTTAGGTTTAGAGTTAGGATTTTTGGAGGTTAGAGTTAGGGTTAAGGTTAGGTTTAGGTTAAGGGGTAAGGTTTGGGGTTAGGGAAAACAGGATTTTCAATGGTCAAACATTTTTACTCCCCTAAATTTCCTGAAAAAGTGAATGAAAATAAATGTGTGTGTGTGTGTGTGTGTGTGTGTGTGTGTGTGTGTGTGTGTGTGTGTGTCTGATTTTAATATTAGGGGGGTGATGCTAATGTTAGGGGGGTGATGCTAATGTTAGGGGGCTGATGCTAATGTTGGGGGCTGATGCTAATGTTGGGGGCTGATGCTAATATTAGGAGGCTGATGCAAATCTTAGGGGGGTGATGCTAATGTAAGGGACTGATGCTAATGTTAGGGGCTGGTGCTAATGGCTGCCATAAGGCTCTGGGTCTGAAGGGGTGGGCACAGTACATCATAAACACACAAAAAATAAAAAGAAACACAGTCCCAGACTGCACAACAGACACTAACTCTGCCACCAACCCTAATGCACACTGGGTAGAGGACTCAATGTATGTGCTGTTTGTTTTCAAACTTTTTCCCCTAACATGATGTTGATTAGTGGAGGGGGCTGGGCTGTGGCTAGGGGCCAGGGTATGGGTGGAGGGGGATTGTCTGTGGCGAGGGCCCAGGGTATGGGTAGCAATTGCTGTGGCGAGGGCCCAGGTTATGGGTAGAGGTGGCTGTGGCTAGGGGCCGGGGTATGGATAGAGGTGGCTGTGGCGAGGGCCCAGGGTATGAGTAGAGGTGGCTGTGGCTAGGAGCCGGGGTATGGATAGAGGGGGATGGACAGGGTTGTGGATGGGGGAGTGTATAATGTACTGTGCTGCTCTGACATCCCTCTCTGGCACCTATCAGCCATGCTACAGTGCACTGCAGCTCAGCTCAGTCCCACACTCCCCCGCACTACTTATTCATTCCACCACGCCTCGTTGGGCCTGGTTGCCTCGCCGCAAAATTTGATTTAGGTTTCCGACGATGACTCGCGGGGCCCTTCTGTGCCCTGCATGCTGATGGGGTGTGTGTGTGTGTGTGTGTGTGGAGCAGGACAAAGCTGTGAAACAGAACTGTAGGTTATTGAGGAAAACAGGGCACGTCCCCACCGGGCCAATCGAGTTACTTTACATCATCGCTCATTTGACAAACACCTGCAGCGCTTAATGGAGTGGCGCGGCACACCTTGGCGGAACCACGGGACATGGGGGGAGGGGAGGACGGGGGAGAAGTAGAGGAAAGGGAGGGGGGTAAGGGACTCCAGTTGTTTCAAGAGGAGGACAGAGTAGCAGAGATTTGGCAGGTGAAGGATGGTCTCTTTGTTAACACTGTGCATTATTACCTATTTAGCTCATCTGTTGCGCTGCCGAGATCCTGCCACTATTGCTAACCTTCAGCCTCAGAAACATAAGCTAAGGCTCCAAGAGACAGAGGGGGGCTTGTTTGACGGGAGTTAGTTAGTGGGCTATGGTTTCTCATTGATGTCAACGTTCTCTATCTGTTTACCAGGGACTCCAAAACACCCCGGAGAAAACATTGTTTGTGGATTCCTAAGATAGGTTTATAGTTGTTGATAGTATCTCGCCTTGAGCTGGAGAAAGACCTTGAGAGGTCAGTGTTGTTGTTGTAATCCTCCCAGCGAACCCATAAAGAGAGAGTGTTATCATGATCAAATGTACAGAGCAGAGACAGGGAGGTGGGAAATGGTGGGCTAACCAAACACATGACCATGGAAGGAGACAGGGAGGGAGGGACACAAGGTCATATAAGGGCATACAGTATGGGAGGGAAACCTACAAATACAAAAAGTTAAGCTGTATATCAATGATGTCTTCAGCATGGTTAAATAGTGGTACAGAGTCAAGGCTAGGCAAGCAACTAGATTCAGCTGCGGGCCAAATTTTGTCGGAGCGATTGGTCAGGGGGGCGGAAAATAATTCTAATAATATTTACACTGCAAATTGACCCCAACTAAACCACAAAATTAACAATCTTTTTTATATATTTTTTTCTGAATTCCTGGTGATTTTACAGTATTTAAAAAAAACAAAAAAAAACATCCATTTATAAATGTGTGTGCTAAAAAAAGAAATCCCTTGCGGGCCAGTTTTGGCCTGTTGGCTGTCCGTTGCTGACCCCTGCTTTAGGTATTCATTAGTGCAGGCTTGGGGAAGAGATTTGCCCACTACACAGATCACTGAGTCGATTGTAAATGGACTAAGGCAACAGAGGGGTAGCCTGTACTTTTTCCAGACATTTAACCACTGTCTACAAGCAAGTAAACAAACAACCCTACTCCAGCATGGCTGGCATACAGAGTGAAAGGAGAGAGAAACTGTGAAATGGATGTCTGGCAGAGAAAATAACAGACAAACTGAGGTTGAGGGAAAGGTAGAAGCACATTCCCTAGACATGTATGATGTTGGTAGAAAAAATTGGCTATGCATAGGATATGAACGTAAACAGATAGATGATAATATACAACACCTTTTGAAAGCCAGAGAAGAAAACAACAAAACAACAGCTGGGTGGCTGTGTATATTGCTGCCCAGAGTTTAGCAATACGCCTACAGAACAATCACTATATTCCCCAAACTAAGATTCCCTGAATTTAAACTTCTCCCTGTCTTTAATCCCTCAGCCTGTGATGGAACAAACCAGCCAACTTTTGGAGCTGGCAAATCGAAATGATGGGCGAAACTGGGTGTCTGTGTGAATCACAGCCAACATTAGCCCCGGATGGCAGCCCCGGATGGCAGCCCGCCTGGCTTGGTGCCGCCTGGTGCCTCCTGGGACGGGACGATGCACGGGACATGCAGGGCCACAGAGGACTTTACATAACCCACATCTCACCCAAATGACGGCCATCTCACTCCCACTGTCTCTGTGTGTTAACTACCGCACCAGCCCAGTCAATGCCAGCCAGGCTTGCCTCTCGGTTTGTCTCTCTTTGCCAGTGAAGAGGCTAAACTGAGGTCTTGTCTCCCCAGCCTACAGAGAGATCCAGGGGGAAGGGGGTACATGGCCAGAAGAGGAAGGCACATTGCAATCCCTTAATCTTCATTTAGAAGACTCAAGATATGAAAATGTGAAAAATGCTCAGGTAAATATGAAAATCAAACGCATATAAATGTTGAATGCCACACAGCCCATTCTCATGAGGACTTCCACGCAGCAGCATATCCACTAAAAGCCGGAAAAAGAATTCGGAAAAGCAAGATATTGCTTTTCTTGTAAACATTTGACAGGAAATGAGAGCATATTGCTGAGCGAACCAGGGGGGAAAAAGTGACAGAGGCGAGACAACAGCACAAATTACTTTTAAATGGATCTGTTGAGAGCCTGGTTATTGATCAATGCCGGGGCAGTCAGAGTGAAATGGCTTTTCCACACGTTGAAGTGGGACAGGCCTGTCAGATGACTCAAATAGCAGCCTGACACAGCACCGTACTGGAGACCAGAGCTCTGATGAAATGACAACAAGTGAAACAGAGCGTGAGCTTTTTTGTCTCTCACAGTTTAATACATACACAAAGCTTTTAACTGGCTCTCATGGGGCGTGTACACAGGGGACGAAGGCAGCGTGTAGTATCCTAAGAGAACACAACAGTGGCACTGTGCAATGTGGTTTAAAGGGAACTGGATGTCTGTGGTGCAGAGTTGGCAACAAGCCAACCACTCAGTGCCCTGTCCCTCCCTATCAACAGCTGGTTTGGATCAAGGGTCCAGGGTTCTGGTCTAGAAACATGGTTTCGACTGCTCCTACAGTTTTGCTTCTGTACTGCAGTTTAACTGACGCCTCACCCAAAAATACAATTTCCATAGATGGCCACACGGAGAAGTGAGATTTGAACATTTCGAATAAGCCACTTTAGTCATCACCTTTTAGCACAGAACATCCATTGAATTATTCAAATAATAGTTGCTGAGGCTGATTTTGTTTCCATCACTCACAGCCAAAGATATTAACATGATATATTCATCCAATGTCTGCAATGTTTTTGGATGACGTGAGTGATGATGTCTTCGCTGCTCGTGCTGCTCTCTATACTAGTGCGCATGCGATGTTGGTCCGTATAAACCAGATGCAACCAGGATATAGACGGTCCATGAATCAGCGTATGCAAACGTGAGTAGATTACCTTGAAAACAATGGTCGGACATCTTGGGCTCGGTCTCCAGTTCTTCTTATACCTCAGTGGTTGGGATGCAGTAGGCCAGGTGGACTAATTGTGTCACCATCATGACACAGAGATTAAAGATGCAATAGGCAAAAATCACTCCGCCATTTCCTGGTTGCTAAAATTATAATGGTTTGCCTAATTTCAGTTTATGTGACAAAACAAGCAATATATAGTGTAGAGAATCATTGTACCATCTAAGCTGGTGCACAAAACCGAAAGTAAAAGACACAAAAACTCAACTTAAGAACGGGAAGCATAAAATATCTCACATGGAACAGATCTACCGCTTATTAGACTTGCTTTTAAAGAGAAAGGCAGATCTATAACTCACATTTCTATGTGAATTTGGTCAGGTTGCCCAAAAAGTGACATATTGCAACTTTAAAAGGCAAAGATTCAAGATCCAAAGATGGCTTTTTGGGCCTCTACGGCTGCCATACTGTGTACCAGAGCCATATAGCTACATACTGTATACACTGAGTGTACAAAACATGCTCGTTCCATGACGTAGACTGACCAGGTGAATCCAGGTGAAAGCTATGATCCCTTATAGATGTCACTTGTTAAATCCACTTCAAATCAGTGTAGATGAAGGGGAGGAGACAGGTTAAAGAAGGATTTTGTAAGCCTGGAGATAATTGAGACTTGGATTGTGCATGAGGGTGAATGGGCAAGACAAAATATGTAAGTGCCTTTGAACTGGGTATGACACCGGTTTGAGTGAGTCATGAACTGCAACACTGCTGGGTTTTTCACGCTCAACAGTTTCAAGAATGGTCCACCACCCAAAGGACATCCAGCGAACATGAAACAACCGTGGGAAGCATTGGAGTCAACATGGGCCAGTGGAACGGTTTCGACACTTTGTCCATGCCCCGAGTCCATGCCCCGATGAATTGAGAATGTTCTGAGGGCAAAAGGGAGCGCAACTCAATATGAGGAAGGTGACCCTAATGTTGAGTACACTCGGTGTATGCGTAAACATCTTCCCATTCATGGGATTGGATCCAACTTATCCACCACGTCTATACTGTATGTGGCTGACATGATACATGTGTCAGTCTACGTGGCAAAGAGATCAAACTTGAGAAAAAGTCGTCCTTGTCAGTGAGTTGACATCTAGTGTCGACAGCTGAAAATGTACGGGAGCGAGCCCTGACATATTTCATGGGGACCTCTCTTGTCAGTCGTGGTGTGCGTGTGTTCCTCGGGGAGTGTGTGTGCGTGTGTTCCTCGGGGAGTGTGTGTGCGTGTGTTCCACGGGGAGTGTGTGTGCGTGTGTTCCTCGGGGAGTGTGTGTGCGTGTGTTCCTCGGGGAGTGTGTGTGCGTGTGTTCCCCGGGGAGTGTGTGTGCGTGTGTTCCTCGGGGAGTGTGTGTGCGTGTGTTCCCCGGGGAGTGTGTGTGCGTGTGTTCCTCGGGGAGTGTGTGTGCGTGTGTTCCTCGGGGAGTGTGTGTGCGTGTGTTCCTCGGGGAGTGTGTGTGCGTGTGTTCCTCGGGGAGTGTGTGTGCATGCCTCAGCTGTCAGCAGCCTCTCTACTAGGCCTTTAACAACACGCTGCCTCTGCATTTTGCTTCACTGCGTCGCTTAAAGAGCTTAAAATTTGTTTACACTTGGGAGGAAAACGTACACCCTCCTGGCTGTCACTCCACCATAGGAAACAATGGTAGGGGAACACTTTT
The DNA here is from genome assembly GCF_029448725.1 of Salvelinus fontinalis. Classification (NCBI taxonomy): domain Eukaryota; kingdom Metazoa; phylum Chordata; class Actinopteri; order Salmoniformes; family Salmonidae; genus Salvelinus; species Salvelinus fontinalis. The sequence goes on from NC_074670.1 coordinate 50,384,597, forward strand.
TTTTTACAGGATTGCACTCACAAGCTCAACAGTGTTCCTACGCAAAGGGAATTGGCAGGCTAGCTGTACCTTGTTAAGGATGTAATGCATCTCCTCAGGGTTTAATGGAGGGCGGTTTGGGAACAGATCTGGGTCAGACAGCAGAGAGGATCACGGGAGCGTGTTCTGAATCAGTCTAGCGGCGCCTGCGTTGGGGGGGGGGGGGGGGGGCACAGGGAATTTTGCGATCTGAGCGTAGGAGAACGAGATGTGACCGAGGCTGGTGTTTGGAAGTAAGTACACCCTCAGTTGTCTCTCTAGGGCAGGGTTGGGCTACAACTCGGGTCCTCGAGGGCTGCAGTGTGCACAGGTTTTTTTGTTCCAGCCTGGCTTTGACACACACTTGTTTATTTCAATCGGGTAAGGAAGGGAACATAAAGTCTGCTCCGGGGAGGGGGGTTGGAGGAGAAAAAGAGAGAGAAGGAAAAGGTCCCACAATAAAACCCATTGATCCATGAGCAACAACAAAAAGGACATTAAGATGCTTTGCCTATCGATCCACAAATACCAACAAACACATCAATCTGTCTACAGAGCCGCTCCAGTCACTGCCAGACATCCTCCCTCCATCTCGTTCCATCCCAATGACAAGCTCAGTAAGTCTGTGGAGCCTCAGTCACTCAAAGGATCCGAAGATCTCTCAGTGAAGAGTTCCAGTCATTTGTTCCTTCACTCATCAGCAGTCTGTCTGGCGGAGGATGAGAGAGGGGGAGAGGAGCGGAGGGGAGAGGATGGGCAGAATGGGCGTGAAGTGCTAATTAAATAGCACATGATGGAAGCTAATGGCCCAGGTGACTTGACTCTACTTCACTTCCTCCCTGGGCCCTGCAGTGGTACTCAGTGGTTGATGTTGTTGTTGTTATGGTTGTCTTACACAATTTCAGGATTTTTATACTCGTCCTTGGAGATTGCTGCCCAGAGGTGCTGTAAAAAATGTTGCGGCGATGTTATGCAAGTGTGAGATAATCAGTGTGTGTTTCGGTGTTTGTGTGTGTTACTGCCATAGAGAGTAAGCTCGCTCTTAGAAGGTCAGGCATGCAAACTACACTACACGCATGACTGGTACAGTAGTGCTGGGAATCAGTGTGAAGGGTGCTGATTAGATCACAAAGATTAAATCAAATCAAATACAATTTTATTTGTCACATGCGCCGAATACAACAGGTGTAGACCTTACTGTGAAATGCTTACTTACGAGCCCTTAACCAACAATGCAGTTTGAAGAGAAATGCCTACAAAAATAAGAAATAAAGTAACAAATAATTAAAGAGCAGCAGTAAAATAACAATAGCAAGGCTATATACAGGGGGTACCGGTACAGAGTCAATGTGAGCGGACACTGGTTAGTCGAGGTAATGGAGGTAATATGTACACTACCAGTCAAAAGTTTGGGGTCCCTTAGAAATGTCCTTGTTTTTGAAAGAAAATACATTTAAAAATCAGTTAAAATAGCATCACATTGATCAGAAATATAGTCTTGACATTATTAATGTTGTAAACTGCTCTTAAATGTTAGTAAAACTAAATGCATGCTTTTCAATGGATCGCTGCCCGCACCTGCTCGCCCGACTAGCATCAATGGACGGTTCTGACTTAGAATATGTGGACAACTACAAATACCTAGGTGTCTGGTTAGACTGTAAACTCTCCTTCCAGACTCACATTAAGCATCTCCAATCCAAAATTAAATCTAGAATCGCTTCCTATTTCGCAACAAAGCATCCTTCACTCATGCTGCCAAACATACCCTCATAAAACTGACTATCCTACCAATCCTTGACTCGGCGATGTCATTTACAAAATGGCCCCCAACACTCTACTCAGCAAATTAGATGTGGTCTATCACAGTGCCATCTGTTTTGTCACCAAAGCCCCATATACTACCCACCACTGCGACCTGTATGCTCTCATTGGCTTGCCCTCGCTTCATATTCGTCGCCAAACCTACTGGCTCGAGGTCATCTATAAGTCTTTGCTAGGTAAAGCCCCGTCTTAGCTGTGCTAACATAATTGCAAAAGGGTTTTCCAATGATCAATCAGCGTTTTAAAATGATAAACTTGGATTAGCTAACACAACGTGACATTGGAACACAGGACTGATGGTTGCTGATAAAGGGCCTCTGTAGACCTGTGTAGATATTCCATTAAAAAAATCTGCCATTTCCAGCTACAATAGTCATTAACAACATTAACAATGTCTACACTGTATTTCTGATCAATTTTCTGTTATTTTAATGGACAAACTTTTGAACGGTAGGGTACATGTGGGTAGAGTTACTAAAGTATCTTATGCATAGATAATAACAAAGAGTAGCAGCAGCGTAAAAGAGGGGGGCAATGCAAGTAGTCTGGGTAGTCATTTGATTAGATGTTCTGTTCAGTAGTCTTATGGCTTGGGGGTGGAAGCTGTTTAGAAGCCTCTTGGACCTAGACTTGGCGCTCCGGTACCGCTTGCCGTGCGGTAGCAGAGAGAACAGTCTATGACTAGCGTGGCTGGAGTCTTTGACAATTTTTAGGACCTTCCTCTGGTATAGATATAGAGGTATACCTCTGGTATAGAGGTCCTGGATGGCAGGAAGCACTTTTTTACCTTGCGGTCGGAGGATGAGCAGTTGCCATACCAGGCAGTGATGCAACCAGGATGCTCTCGATGGTGCAGCTGTAGAACCTTTTGAGGATCTGAGGACCCATGCCAAATCTTTTCAGTCTCCTGAGGGAGAACAAGTTTTATCGTGCCCTCCTCACGACTGTCTTGGTGTGCTTGGACTAAGTCAAGCACACACATACACGCACACGCACACTATAGCACAGAGGACGCATTGTACACACTGTGTGCTCACCCTGACCCTCACACTACCTCCTTATCCCCCTTATCCCCCTTATCCCCTTGTAAGTGCACTGAGGAGATCATGTAATATCCCAGTCACAATGCATGTCGGCTCCCTTATTAAGTCAGCGCTGATGTGACATTGAGACAATGTTAGCTGGCTGCCTCCACCACAGCACAGCCTGCCTCCTCTGCAGGGCCCAAACACACTCATAAACATCATTTATTCATGCTCTACACACAAATAGCTCCTTTCGCAGAGAGCGAGAAAGAGTGTTAACACGTGGTGTTGTCGGAGTGTGTGTGTGCTCGTGCTTCCAGGGGCCTTTTTGTTTGGCTCTTGTCAACATTGAAGCTGGGGAACGAACGGGACACAGGGAAAGGCATGGTGGGATACACAGTTATGACACACACACACACACACACACACTGTCCTCCTGAAATGCAATTACTGCACGTCGTCAGTCTTGCGAATGGCAGTAACACATTACACATTTGGATAGCTAGGTGGGGGCTGGTGAAGGAAATAGATGAGTGTGTTAGCTCTTGTCGTGTCTCTGTCTCCATCTCCACCTCCACGGCTCAGTGCTCCACTGACAGCTTACTTTGTCAGTAAGACACTTACAGTAACTGACAGGCCAGAGGATGTCTGAATGTAAAGTAGTACGGGAGGGTTTTGCACCAAATTCTGCCTCCCTAACACATACTGTTCTGTACTCTACAGATACAGAAACAATATTCACCTCGCTGGTCACATGAAGAAAGGGGGAGGGGGGAACTGTACAAAACCTCAACCCAGAGGGACACAAAGACTGGAAGAGGTGATTCATGGGGGAAAGGAGGATGACACGGCAGTGACAAGGGCAATAGAACACAGGGACAGAGTTATGACATGGACTCGTCATGTTTACTGGCTTCTATGAGCAGCCTGCTGAGTGCACCATGAATTCTATAGTATAGCCGGTAAATAGACGGGCCCGGTTTGGGTCTGTATAGGGCAGGGATCATCAACTAGTTGCAGCCGTGGGACAATTTTTTCTGGGGCAGATGGTCGGAGGGCTGGAACATCATTATAAATATTTAGTAGACTGCAAATTGACCTCAAGAAGCCCAAGCTGATCTAATATTTGACTTAAACAATCATTTCAAAGCCTGCTTACATTTGTATACAATCACGTGTCTCTCTATTATGCGTGGGAAGACTTGGGAACAGATTTTTAAAATTCACATCACTTGGAGCTGATTTATTCTTTTTTTTGCTCAGAAAACATGGGGGGCCAAATAAAAGCACCCGCGGGCCGCCAGCTGGGGATCCCTGGTATTGACTTTAGTGTGGAGTTGGGGAGGATCAACACAAACCACTGAAATATGGATGGGATGTGTACACAGATCAGCCCCCTGGGCACGACTTTTCATCTAGAGTGGAGAAACAGCAGGAAGGAGAGAAATAGAGGGAGAGATGGAGAGCAGTAAAGAGAATATAGGACGGGGAAAAGGAGATAAGAGATTGACCCGGGCGAGAGAGAGAGAGAGAGAAGTAGGGGGTTATAATGAAAGAAATGAGATAGGAGACAGAGAGACAGACAGCTTGACAGACAGGTTGTGTCGACGAGGGCTTTATGGCCGAGGGGTCTAGGGGTCTAGGGGACTGGGGGACTGGGGCTAGGGAAGAGTGGCTGCCTCCCTACCTGACCCTGTGGGTACTGTATATCCCTCTGATCTCATCCCCTTGGTGAGTCTGATAGAGTCTGATAGTGCAGCAGATGTGATACAGGCTACTGATGTGTTGTTCTGTGAAGCAAGTCTGTGTAATGCAGCGTTGTGATGGGGATCACAGTGGGATTAGGTGACTAGTAGAGATAGTACTGATGTGAGTGCAGCAGAGATAGTACTGAGGTAAGTGCAGCAGAGATAGTACTGATGTGAGTGCAGCAGAGATGCTACTGATGTAAGTGCAGCAGATATAGTACTGAGGGGAGTGGTTCAGAGATAGTACTGAGGTAAGTGCATCAGAGATAGTACTGAAGGGAGTGCAGCAGAGCTAGTACTGATGTGAGTGCAGCAGAGATAGTACTGAGGTGAGTGCAGCAGAGATAGCACTGAGGTAAGTGCAGCAGAGATAGTACTGAAGGGAGTGCAGCAGAGCTAGAACTGATGTGAGTGCAGCAGAGATAGTACTGAGGTGAGTGCAGCAGAGCTAGTACTGATGTGAGTGCAGCAGAGCTAGTACTGAGGTAAGTGCAGCAGAGAGAGTACTGAAGGGAGTGCAGCAGAGCTAGAACTGATGTGAGTGCAGCAGAAATAGTACTGAGGTGAGTGCAGCAGAGATAGTACTGAGGTAAGTGCAGCAGAGATAGTACTGATGTGAGTGCAGCAGAGATAGTACTGATGTGAGTGCAGCAGAGATAGTACTGAAGGCAGTGCAGCAGAGCTAGTACTGATGTGAGTGCAGCAGCGATAGTACTGAGGTGAGTGTGGCAGAGATAGTACTGAGGGGAGTGGAGCAGAGATAGTACTGATGTGAGTAAGGCAGAGATAGTACTGAGGTGAGTGTGACAGAGATAGTACTGAAGGGAGTGCGGCAGAGATAGTACTGAGGGGAGTGGAGCAGAGAGAGTACTGATGTGAGTGCAGCAGAGATAGTACTGAGGTAAGTGCGGCAGAGATAGTACTGAGGTGAGTGCAGCAAAGATGCTACTGATGTGAGTGCGGCAGTGAGAGTACTGATGTGAGTGCGGCAGAGCGAGAGTACTAATGTGAGGGCGGCAGAGTGCGAGTACTGATGTGAGCGCAGCAGAAAGAGTACTGATGTGAGTGCAGCAGAGCGAGAGTACTGATGTGAGTGCAGCAGAGCGAGAGTACTGATGTGAGTGCAGCAGAGCGAGAGTACTGATGTGAGTGCGGAGTTACACACAGAGTTACTTCAAGAGAGGGTTCTTCAGGGGTTCTTTGATAAGGGTGATGGTTCTACCCCTTAACTTTTTCCACATTTTGTTTCGTTACGGCCTTATTTTAAAGTTGATTATATAGTTTTCCCCCCTCGTTAATCAACACACAATACCCGACAATGACAAAGCAAAAACAGGTTTTTAGACATTTTTGCCAATTTAGAAATAAAAAAAAACAGAAATATGACATTTACATAAGTATTCAGACCCTTTACTCAGTACTTTGTTGAAGCACCTTGGCAGCGATTACAGCATCGAGTTTTCTTGGGTATGACGCTATAAGCTTGGCACACCTGTATTTGGGAAGTTTCTCCCATTCTTCGCTGCAGATCCTCTCAAGCTCTGTCAGATTGGATGGGGAGCGTCTCTGTACAGCTACACCTACTCATTCCATTTTTTTTTTTTACTATTTTCTAAATTGTACAATAATAGTGAAGACATCAAAACTATAAAATAACACATATGGAATGATGTAGTAACCAAAAAAGTGTTTAACATTTTTTTTTAAATCAACTAATTAACTTTTAAGAAGAAACACCTGTTAATTGAAATGCATTCCAGGTCACATGAAGCTGGTTGAGAAAATGCCAAGTGTGCAAAGCTGTCATCAAGGCAATGGGTGGCTATTTGAAGAATTTCAAATATAAAATATATTTTGATTTGTATAAAACTTTTTTGGTGACTACCTGATTCCATACGTGTTATTTCATAGTTTTGATGTCTTCAGTATTTTTCTACAATGTAGAAAATAGGAAAAATAAAGAAAAACCCTTGAATGAGTAGGTGTTCTAAAACTTTTGACTGGTAGTATATTTTTAGGTCTCTCCAGAAATGTTTGATCTCTGGTTTAATTTCGAGCTCTGGCTGGGCCACTCAAGGACATTTAAACACTTGTCCCGAAACACTCTGGAGCAGATTTTCATCAAGGATCTCTTTGTACTTTGCTCTGCTCATCTTTGCCTCGTTCCTGACTAGACTCCCAGTACCTGCCACTGAAAAACATACCCACAGCATGATGCTGCCACCACCATGCTTCACCGTAGGGATGGTGCCAAGTTTCCTCCAAACGTGACGCTTGTAATTCAGGCCAAAGAGTTCAATCTTGCATTCATCAGACCAGAAAATCTTGTTTCTCATGGTCTGAGAGTCTTCAGGTGCCTTTTGTCAAACTCCAAACGGGCTGTCATGTGCCTTTTAATGAGACGCTTCCGTCTGGCCTCTATACCATAAAGGCCTGACTGGTGGAGTGCTGCAGAGATGGTTGTCCTTCTGTTAGGTTCTCCCATCTCCACAGAGGAACTCTGAAGCTTTGTCAGAGTGATCATCATGTTCTAGGTCACCTCCCTGACCAAGGCCCTTCTCCCCCGATTGCTCAGTTTGGCCGGGTGGTCAGCTCTAGGAAGATTCTTGGTGGTTCCAAACATCTTCCATTTAAGAATGATGGAGTTCACTGTGTTCTTGGGGACCTTCAATGCTGCAGACATTTTTTGGTACCCTTCCCCAAATCTGTGCCTCGACACAATCCTGTCTCTGAGCTCTACGGACAATTCCTTTGACCTCATGGCTTGGTTTTTGCTCTGACATGCAACTGTGGGACATTATATAGACAGGTGTGTGCCCTTCAAAAACACGTCTAATATATTTAATTTACCACAAGTGGGCTCCAATCAAGTTGTAGAAACATCTTAAGGATGATCAATGGAAACAGGATGCACCTGAGCTAAAATTCGAGTCTCATAGCAAGGGAACTGAATATTTAGGTAAATAAGGAATTTCTAAAAACTTGTTTTTGCTTTCTCATTATGGGGTATTAAGTGTAGATTGCTGAGGGGTGGAAAATTATTTTATACATTTTAGAATAAAGCTATAACGTAACAAAATTTGGAAAAAGTCAAGGGGTCTGAATACTTTCCGAAGGCACTGTATGTGGAACCATGATCACTCAAAGAACCCTTAGAACCCTTAAATGGTTATTTGCAGTTCAGAAAATGGTTCTTTATAGCGTCATAAACATTCTACTGTATATAGAACCTTCAGAGCATGGTTCTTTATAGAACCTTTAAAATAGGATTCTATATAGTATCCAAAATGGGGTCTGCTATCTTTACAAGCCAAATAACCCTTTCTGGTACTATATAGAACCCTTTTTGCTAAATATGTAGTACCACTCCAGTACTGTATGTCCAGACAGTGTTCCTGATAGAGGCAGCTGTGTGTTAGACTGCTGTGTGTTAGGCAGGGGTGGAAAAAGTACCTGTCACGCCCTGGCCTTAGTATTCTTTGTTTTCTTTATTATTTTAGTTAGGTCAGGGTGTGACATGGGGAATGTTTGTGTTTTGTTGGTTTTGGGTGTTTTTTATGGTAAAGGGGTTGTTGTGTAGTATATGGGTTTGTGTGGAGTTCAGGTGTCTAGCGTTGTCTATGTATGTTTAGTTGTCTAGGAGAGTCTATGGTTACCTGAATGAGTTCCCAATTAGAGACAGCTGATTTCGGTTGTCTCTGATTGGGAGCCTTATTTAGGGTAGCCATAGGCTCTCATTGGTTGTGGGTAATTGTCTATGTCAGAACGTTTGTAGCCTGTGTGTGTAAGTGCACGACGTTTATTAGCTTCACGGTCGTTTGTTGTTTTGTTCGTTTTGTTAAAGTGTTTCGTGTCGTGTTTATTTTTCGTCATCTTTTAAAATAAAAGAAGATGGCTTACTTTCCAAAAGCTGCGTTTTGGTCCATCAATCCGCCACACGATCGTGACAGAATTACCCACCATCGGACCAAGCAGCGGAAAACAAAGCAACAGCAGCAATGTCAAGACTCCTGGACGTGGGAGGAAATTCTAGACGGGAGAGGACCCTGGTCACAGCCAGGGGAATATCACTGCCCCAAGGCAGAGATGGAGGCAGCACGGCGACACGGGAGGAAGCCCAAGAGACAGCACAAAAAATTTTTTGGAGGGGGGCACTTGGAGCAGTCGGCGAAGTTGAGGGGTGAGTCTGAGTGTGTCGAGGAGTTATTGGACAGATTGGAGGAGAGTGAACGAAGGGGAGATTATGAGACATTCGAAGAGTTGTTGACGAAATTGGAGGAGAGTGAAGAGAGAGAGCTGTTGGTTTGGCAGAGTATGCAATGCATTCTCCCTGAGGAGCGTATTAGCTGTCCGATGCCACCTGTGTCAGTTCCTCGTACTCAGCCTGAAACTTGTGTTAAAGTTCCGGAAGATTTGATGCCGGCTATACACACCAGGTCTCCAGTACATCTTCACAACCCGGTGTGTCCTGTTCCTACTTTTTGCACTCATCCTGAGATGCATGTCCCCAGCCCTGTACCACTAGTTCCGGCACCAAGCACTAGGTCTAAGGTGCGTCTCCAGAGCCCTTTACGCACTGTTCCTGCTCCCCGCACTAGCTTTGAGGTGCGTGTTTCCAGCCCATTACCACCAGTGCCTTCACCACGCATCAAGCTTCCTGGGTGTCTCCAGAGCCCTGTTCTTCCTCCACGTACTAGCCCTGTGGTGCGTGTCTCCAGCACATTACCACCAGTGCCTACACCACGCACCAAGCCCTCTGTGTGTCTCCAGAGTCCTGTACGCACTGTTCCTTCTCCCCGTACTCGCCCTGATGTGCGGGTCCTCAGCCCGGTACCACCAGTACCGGTACCACGCACAAGGCCTATAGTATGCCTTGAGAGTCCAGTGTGCCCTGTTGTTGCTCCCCGCACTAGCCTTGAGATGCGTGTCCCTAGCCCGGTACCACCAGTTCCGGCACCACGCACTAGGCCTAATGTGCGTCTCCAGGGTCCAGTATGCCCTGTTCCTGCTCCCCGCACTAGCCCTGAGATGCGTGTCCCCAGCCCGGTGCCACCAGTCCCGGCACCACGCACCAGGCCTACAGTGCGCCTCAGCCGGCAGGAGTCTGCCGTCTGCACAGCGATGACTGAACTGCCCGTCTGCCAAGCGCCATCTGAGCCATCCGTCTCCCCAGCGCCATCTGAGCCATCCGTCTCCCCAGCGCCATCTGAGCCATCCGTCTGCAATGAGCCTGCAAAGCCGCCCGTCTGCCATGAGCCTGCAAAGCCGCCCGTCTGCCATGAGCCCACTGAGCCGTCCGCCAGACAGGAGCCGCTAGAGCCGCCAGCCAGACAGGAGCCGCTAGAGCCGTCCGTCAGACAGGATCTGCCAGAGCCGCCAACCAGACAGGATCTGCCAGAGCCGCCAACCAGACAGGATCTGCCAGAGCCGCCAACCAGACAGGAGCAGCCAGATCAGTCAGCCAGCCATGAGCAGCCAGATCAGTCAGCCAGCCATGAGCAGCCAGATCCGTCAGCCAGCCATGAGCAGCCAGATCCGTCAGCCAGCCATGAGCAGCCAGATCCGTCAGCTAGCCATGAGCAGCCAGATCCGTCAGCTAGCCATGAGCAGCCAGATCCGTCAGCTAGCCATGAGCAGCCAGATCCGTCAGCTAGCCATGAGCAGCCAGATCCGTCAGCTAGCCATGAGCAGCCAGATCCGTCAGCTAGCCATGAGCAGCCAGATCCGTCAGCTAGCCATGAGCAGCCAGATCCGTCAGCTAGCCATGAGCAGCCAGATCCGTCAGCTAGCCATGAGCAGCCAGATCCGTCAGCTAGCCATGAGCAGCCAGATCCGTCAGCTAGCCATGAGCAGCCAGATCCGTCAGCTAGCCATGAGCAGCCAGATCCGTCAGCTAGCCATGAGCAGCCAGATCCGTCAGCTAGCCATGAGCAGCCAGATCCGTCAGCCAGCCATGAGCAGCCAGATCCGTCAGCCAGCCATGAGCAGCCAGATCCGTCAGCCAGCCATGAGCAGTCAGATCCGTCAGCCAGCCATGAGCAGCCAGATCAGTCAGCCAGCCATGAGCAGCCAGATCAGTCAGCCAGCCATGAGCAGCCAGATCCGTTAGCCAGCCATGAGCAGCCAGATCTGTCAGCCAGCCATGGGCCGTCCCTCAGTCCGGAGCTGCAGTCCCTCAGTCCGGAGCTGCAGTCCCTCAGTCCGGAGCTGCAGTCCCTCAGTCCGGAGCTGCCATTCCTCAGTCCGGAGCTGCCATTCCTCAGTCCGGAGCTGCCCCTTACCCTGGTGCTGCCCCTTACCCTGGTGCTGCCCCTTACCCTGGTGCTGCCCCTTACCCTGGTACTGCCCCTTACCCTGGTACTGCCCCTGACCCTGGTACTGCCCCTTACCCTGGTACTGGCCCTTAGTCCGGAGTTGTCCCTTAGTCCGGAACTGCCCCTTAATGCAATGGGGTTAATGTGGAGAGGGGTCATTTTGAAGAAGCTAAGGAGGTGGTTAGGGACTGTGGTGACGTGGGGACCACGACCAGAGCCGGAGCCGCCACCGTGGATGGAAGCCCACCCAGACCCTCCCCTAGACTGTGTAATGGTGCGCCCGGAGTTCGCACCTTAAGGGGGGGTTATGTCACGCCCTGGCCTTAGTATTCTTTGTTTTCTTTATTATTTTAGTTAGGTCAGGGTGTGACATGGGGAATGTTTGTGTTTTGTTGGTTTTGGGTGTTTTTTATGGTAAAGGGGTTGTTGTGTAGTATATGGGTTTGTGTGGAGTTCAGGTGTCTAGCGTTGTCTATGTATGTTTAGTTGTCTAGGAGAGTCTATGGTTACCTGAATGAGTTCCCAATTAGAGACAGCTGATTTCGGTTGTCTCTGATTGGGAGCCTTATTTAGGGTAGCCATAGGCTCTCATTGGTTGTGGGTAATTGTCTATGTCAGAACGTTTGTAGCCTGTGTGTGTAAGTGCACGACGTTTATTAGCTTCACGGTCGTTTGTTGTTTTGTTCGTTTTGTTAAAGTGTTTCGTGTCGTGTTTATTTTTCGTCATCTTTTAAAATAAAAGAAGATGGCTTACTTTCCAAAAGCTGCGTTTTGGTCCATCAATCCGCCACACGATCGTGACAGTACCCAATTGCCAAACTTGAGTAAAAGTATAGATACCTTAATAGAAAATGACTCAAGTAAAAGTCACCCAGTAAACTACTACTTGAATAAAAGTCTAAAAGTATTTGGTTTTAAATATACTTAAGTACTGTATCAAAAGTAAATGTAATTGCTAAAATATACTTAAGTATCAAAAGTATATATAATTTCAAATTCCTTATATAAAGCAAACCAGACAGCATCATTGTCTTGTTTTTTAAATTTAAGAATAGCCAGGGGGCATGCTCCAACACATTTACAAATGAAGCATGTGTGTTTAGTGAGTCCGCCAGATCAGAAGCAGTAGGGATGATCAGGGATGTTCTCTTGATAAGTGCGGGAATTTGACAATTTTCCTGTCATGCTAAGCATTCAAAATGTAATGAGTACTTTTTTGTATTACATAAAATGTATGGAGTAAAAAGTACATACTTGTCTTTAGGAATGTTGTAGTAAAAGTTATCAAAAATATATATACTAAAGTAAAGTACAGATACCCCAAAAAGCTACTTATGTAGTACTTTCAAGTAATATTGTTATTTAAGTACTTTACACCACTGGTGTTGGGGTAATGCCTGGGAGGGTTCTCTGTGCCGAACATAGGGCCATAGCACCGCCACAGACCACGGAACCACATCACATCAGTCTATTAAATGTTAATGACACCCCAGCTAATATGTTACATAAGGCAGCAGTCTTTCTCCCCTCCTTCCTTTGTAAATTCAGTCACGTCACAGTGGAGTTGCAGCCAAACTGAATAATAGATCTATAGTTTCTCCCTCCCCCTCCCTCCCTCTCTCCTTCTCACCCCCTCCCTCCCTCTCCCTCCCTCCCTCTCTCCCTCTCTATGTTCATGAGCAGCCCACTCATCTGATTCAACAGGGGATTGTTACCTGATGATATCATGTAGCTGTGAGACCACATGACAAACCAGCTTACACTGCAAATGTACTATAACCCACAGGGAATCCTCTTGCTTACCAAGCTGTCTGGAAGTCTGAAAAGGAAGGCACCTTCATATTTTGCAATCTTAGTACTCTACCGATGAACGTGGCACGAGCCTCAGGCAATAGACGTAACAACCAACCCCTAGTACTAAGCATACATGCACAATGCCTCAGCATGCAGGTGTTAAGAGCACACTAACGCTCCTGTACGGTGTCTACCCCTCTCCCCAATGAGCATGACTATACACAGGCAAACCAAACCATCATGCGTCTGCAAGCGCCAGGGAAAGGGGTAGAGAGAGAGAGAGAGGAGAGTGGGGGAGAGGGGGAGGACGGAGAGGAGAGAAGGGGGAAGAGAAAGACTGGTAGAGAAAGGGGGAGGGGCAGCGAGCGGGAGGAGACATGGGGGAGAAGGCGAAAGAGAGGTGGGGGAACTTGGGCAGGGAGGAGACGGACAGTTACTTAATAGGTGTGGCACATGCCAATAACGCACTAGCATTATCTTAATATGAACCTAATGTGAATATGCTGTACGGACAGAGGGACAGGACTGTAGCACAAGTTGCACGCTTCTTATTTTATGAAGCCAAGTGGTTGAAATAGAAACGTTAAAGTATGGTGGACAGCAGATGTGTCATTCTATAACCCTTCAGGGGGTTTTATTATTTGTTTATTTTGGCTGGAGCATGTGCCCCTGGGTGACAATGACCCAAGTCTGATGGTTGCAGGGGGTTTGGGTGGGCTGTGCTCCACAGGCAAGCATAAGACACACACACACACACACACACACATACACACACACACACACACACACAGACACGCAGTGGGAGCACGCACAGGACAGATACTTTTTAAAAAATAGGACAGGAATGAAAGGAAACTTTGTTTTGAGGAGGAGGGGAGAACTATCAGTTCAGACAGAATATAAGAGAGTGATAGAGAGGGGAAAAGGCAACAAAAAAAGCAGCAGTTAAAAACCAAGGGGGGAGGGGAGTGCGGACAAACCTTCAGGCTCTGAGCTCTCTTTGTTGACCACTTGCTTCAGCGGGCAGCAGAAGATTTCGTGACACTTAGCACGAAAGGGGGACCCTTTACTCCTTAAATCCGCCGATGAATGGACGGAATCCTGCCGTAACATAATGTACTCCTGGGTACCTGGAGCAGCGTCATCCTGGACTGCCGTGGTGCCACAACAGAATGAACTGAGGTTAGGGGAGCGCTCACCACAACACAGACAGAAGAACAACGCAGGGTAGAAACAAAAGGCATAAGAGAAGACAGCAACAACATCACATCAGCAACCACTAGAGAAGTACTGCAACACAACACAGTCTGCTACAACAGAGGAAGAGAGAGGAAGAGAGAGGAAGAGACAGGAAGAGAGAGGAAGAGACAGGAAGAGACAGAAAGAGAGAGAACATCAAGCTCACTAAACAACTTTAAAAATATACCACTAAAGTAACACCAAGAGAGGGAGGGAGGGGAAGAAAGAGGAAAAACAAAGGGAGGTGGAGCACGGGGCAAACAGCTACAGAGACAAATGGAAGCTAAACGTTATCATGTAGATGTAGCACTGCGTGTCCCAAGGTCATTCTTAAATCATTCTAGAGTGTGAGAGGTTGAGTAAAGCAAGGCATGCGCGCAGACTGCAGTCTACCATCTGCAAGGTCAATACCAGCAGATCTAAGGTCAGATTGGCGTGCTACTGACCCCAACCAGACAGTGCCCTTTTTAAGGGAAGGCAAGCAAATGCAAAGGCATGCGCAGATCTCAGACCATCCAAGCAGAGTGTGGTGGTCCGGAATGTTTTCATGAAATCACACATGCAGAGACGATATTATTACAGTGCAGATGATGAATTCTATGAGGAAATGATGGCATCAACTGTATTTTGTTTTCAGTGTACTGCTGTAGGCCTGTCTGATGTTCATGAGGACATGTCTACAGGATCAGACCAATTGTAAATGACCACGGCAAGAAGACTACACCCCATTTGTCTTCTCCTTCACATGACTGCCTTAGTCACCATCCTCCATCCATCTCTTAAACTGCATATATCCACTTGTACAGACAGGAGAGGCATACTGATCCACCGGCCTCACAGGCTACTTTCCCCCTAGAGAAAACTGGAGTCTAAATGAAGTCTGGGCTAAGACATTATAATCTATTGTCATTCTGTGGTATGATTTTGGGCTGACATCCAGAAGTCCTCTGTGGTGTACTGGCTCAGTGATAAAGTCTTATCTTCTGTTCTCTCTCTCTGCTCAGCTATTAAAAGTAAAACATGAATGAAATATATACAGTTGACATCCTCGACAAATATTTAAACTCAGTTTTTCACAATTCCTGACATTTAATCCTTGTAAAAATTCCCTGTTTTAGGTCAGTTAGGATCACCACTTTATTTTAAGAATGTGAAATGTCAGAATAATAGTAGAGAGAATGATTTATTTCAGCTTTTCTTTCTTTCGTCACATTCCCAGTGGGTCAGAAGTTTACATACACTGAAATAGTATTTGGTAGCGTTGCCTTTAAATTGTTTAACTTGTGTCAAACGTTTCGGGTAGCCTTCCATAAGCTTCCCACAATAAGTTGGGTGAATTTTGGCCCATTCCTCCTGATAGAGCTGGTGTAACTGAGTCAGATTTGTAGGCCTCCTTGCTCGCACACGCTTTTTCAGTTCTGCTCACAAATTTTCTATAGGATTGAGGTCAGGGCTTTGTGATGGCCACTCCAATACCTTGACTTTGTTGTCCTTAAGCCATTTTTCACAACTTTGGAAGTATGCTTGGGGTCATTGTCCATTTGGAAGACCCATTTGCGACCAAGCTTTAACTTCCTGACTGATGTCTTGAGATGTTGCTTCAATATATCCACATCATTTTCCTCCCTCATGATGCAATCTAGTTTGTGTGTACCAGTCCCTTCTGCAGCAAAGCACCCCACAACATGATGCTGCCATCCCCGTGCTTCACGGTTGGGATGGTGTTCTTTGGCTTGCAAGCCTCACACATTTTCCTCCAAACATAACGATGGTCATTATGGCCAAACAGTTCTATTTTTGTTTCATCAGACCAGAGGACAATTCTCAAAAAGTACAATCTTTGTTCCCTTGTGCAGTTGCTAACCGTAGTCTGGCTTTTTTATGGCGGTTTTGGAGCAGTGGCTTCTTCCTTGATGAGCGGCCTTTCAGGTTATGTCGATATAGGACTTGTTTTACTGTGGATATAGATACTTTTGTACCTGTTTCCTCCAGTATCTTCACAAGTTCCTTTGCTGTTGTTCTGGGATTGATTTGCACTTTTCGCACCAAGGTACGTTCATTTCTAGGAGACAGAACGCGTCTCCTTCCTGAGCGGTGCGACAGCTGCGTGGTCCCATGATGTTTATACTTTCGTACTATTGTTTGTACAGATGAACGTGGTACCGTCAGGCATTTGGAAATTGCTCCAAAAGATGAACCAGACTTGTGGAGGTCTACAATTGTTTTATGAGGTCTTGGCTGATTTTCTCATGATGTCAAGCAAAGAGGCACTGAGTTTGAAGGTAGGCCTTGAAATACATCCACAGGTACACCTCCAATTGACTCAAATGATGTCAATTAGCCTATCAGAAGCTTCTAAAGCCATGACATAATTTTCTGGAATTTTACAAGCTGTTTAAAGGCACAGTCAACTTAGTGTATGTAAACTTCTGACCCACTGGAATTGTGATACAGTGAATTATAAGTGAAATAATCTGTTTGTAAACAATTGTTGGAAAAATTACTGCACTTACTACATGCACAAAGTAGATGTCCTAACCGACTTGCCAAAACTAAAGTTTGTTAACAAGAAATTTGTGGAGTGGTTGAAAAACGAGTTTTAATGACGCCAACCTAATTGTATGTAAACGTCCGACTTCAACTGTCGACATGTTCCTGGTTCTGTAGCCATTGAGCACACTCTCTCCCTCCTCCTACCAGCTAACGCTCCATCCGGGGGGCTGGATACGCACGCCTGCCGACACACTCAAGGAACACGCACACATACAGGCACGCACGTGTGCACACAAACACATGAATAAGGCCCCTCTCTCTTTTCCTGAGAGACCAACTCATTGCAGTGAGAAATATAGGGGGAGACAAACACTTTCCTATCTGTTTAGAAGAACAGAGATAAAACAAGGAGGTAGTGTACATAGCTCACACAAAGAGGCTGCTCTGCCATACAGAAATAGTGACAGGTGCATTTCAAAGGTGAGCAATAATTAGTCTTTACACCAGCATTTAGCTCGACTCTGAACAAGCGCACCCAGACTAAACTGAAGACTACATAAAGGTTGACTTTAGTTAATAGCTACAGCTAACGAGTGTCTCTCTTGTTGAGCACCTGTCGAACCCAAGTCAGACTAGCTGTCGCCATTGGCGTCGGCTAATGGGGATCCTAATAAATCACAGTACAGTGTACAGTGACTCGCGGGTCCATTAGCAGACCAATGTATCACCACTATCCTATTTTTCTCCAGAAACTAGGCCTATATGCCTTTGTCTTAGTGGAGACCACCGCCAGCTACTTCCACCTAAATCCTCAACCCAAAATGCTGGTTTCATGACTAGTCAGCACTAAAACATCAGAAGAGAAAACGGAAGAAAGCAACAGAGTTGAAACTTTCACTGTGTTTTGGGTAGACAAAAGACACTGAGGAGTTTTAATGCACCTGTTCTGAAACTTGACCTCTTTCCATGCTCCAGAGACAAGCATTTGGGGGGGAAAAAACTTCCATCTTGCTCAAATCATTCTGCAACATCTAACAAAAAAAACCATGACAAATGAATTGTTTCCCATTTTATAAATGGACTGTTCAATCATCCAGTTTTATAAATTGTATCTTGAAGATCTTATTACTCTTTTGAGGACCTGATAAGGGATCTCTCAGTGCACAGTGGACTCCCCGCCCCTCCTCTTTCCCTCTCTATCTGTGAGAAGTGACAGTGTTGTGAAGTGGCCCTCGTGAAGAACACTCACCCTCCTCACAGACAGCTTACAGCTGCTGGGTGCCGGTCACTTCATGCTATAGACCAGGGTCCAACTTCACACTGCTCACTAGCACATGTACTAATGCACTCTGCTTTTTCTCTCCCTCTCTCATCTCATCTGCAATGGGTTGAGCTCCACTGACCCAGGTGCGATGGGGGTTCGGGGGGGAGAGGTCTTGTCTCATCTTGCTTTGAGAGAGAGCCAAGAATCTTCCAGAAAACTTTCAGGATCTCATCAGCAGCAATAAAAATGAGAGATGACAGGGGCCAGGGGAAGACCTGGGGAGTGGGCATGAGCAATTTACAAGTGGTAGCTTGCAATTTGGACAATTTACTCAAGTCAAAAGTTCTTATCCATCAGTCAAGCATTTTGCATGATCTGGCTAGAAATCGTTAAGTTCGGTCTGTAGCCGCAGCTACACATTACTAAAATAGTTTGTGCTCATTGTGGAAATACAAGTGGTTGAATGAGGTTGTCTGTTGGGATGCAATATTTATAGTTTGGCTCTGTCTCATGATTTTTGCGTAGTTTTATTTTGGTTGTGTCGGGTCACCTTGGCGACAGTGAGCTGAGGTGAACTTGAGGTTTTCTTTGAAGCAGAGAGCGAATGAGCTTGCATATTTTATTCTGGGTCTTTGATCCTCTGTTTCTCCCTCTCTCTCCACAACTCTATCCAATAGGAGTAAAGTAGCTCCCCAGAGTCACATGATCTCCCGGTACCAATCCTCCCTAACTCTAGTCAGGAGATTCATCACCGGAAAAGTGTAGAAATGACTTAAAGTAACCCTCAAAAGTGTTCAAAATACACCATATTCCTCCTTTAAGTTGTCAATGCTGTCCGATTTAGGAGCACAGGCTAACTACTGTGTAAGATCCTTTGGGAGAGAATTCATATTTTTATGGATATTCACAGCTGTCACCTGATGTGAATATCAATCACTGTTTGAATATCAACGAATATCAAGTCAGAGCAAAGTAATAGTCGTTATTGTACACACCTGCCATCTCTAATATAAACACCCCAAAAATATAACAAACGTCTTTAAAAAAAGGAATGCTTGCTCGTGTTTTCCTATGGCTAGGGACAGTTTGTGCTGAAACTTTCCCAGCCTCATTCCATTACCACAGAGGCCGTAGGCTGTAGTGGACAGAAGGAAACCATTCCCACTAAAGCTGCCGATTACACAGAATGGTCATGGGCAGTACTCACGCTTTCCCACCGGGAAGTCATTCATTTAAGTCAATCTACACTGTATAAAGGGGCTATGAATCTAGAGGAACTCTTTCAGTCAGAGGGGTTCAGCCATCTTGTTATGTTTACTCACCAAGAGAGAGTAAACAGAGGGTGAGGTGCTGTCACGACTTCTGCCGAAGTCGTTGCCTCTCCTTGTCCGGGCGGTGTTCGGCGGTCGACTTCACCGGTCTTCTAGTCATCATCGATCCATTTTTCATTTTCCATTGGTTTTGTCTTGTCTTCCCACACACCTGTTGTCAATCCCATTTCATTACCTGTTGTGTATTTAACCCTCTGTTTCCCTTCATGTGTTTGTCAGAGATTGTTCGTTGTCAAGTGTTGTGTGTTTTGTGTATAAGTGTGCGATGGGTCTTCATACCCAGATTTAGTATTATATTTTATTAGTGAGTGTTATGGAGCTTATTACTGGAACTTTTATTAAAGTACTCCATGCTACACTCTATTTTGACTCTCCTGCGCCTGACTTCCTCTGCCACTTATACACGCCATTGTGACAGAATCTCTGACCTTAAAAATGAAGTCAGCAGGAGGAGGCACTTCACTAATGGAGGTTGAGGAACGCGTCCTGGAACACGCGGCGGAGATTGACAGTCTGTGCGCTGTCATGGATCGCATTGTCCAGAGTATGGACCGCTGGGAGAGACAGGGAGCGTGTCCAGTACCTCCACCACCCCCTGGAATTCCTTCGAACGTTTTTTCCCCGCCGGAACAGAACAGGATCCAGTTGTCCCTACCCACGGGATACAATGGAGATACTACCAGCTGCCAGGGTTTTCTCCTAAAACTGAACTTGTATCTGGCCACGGTCTCTCCAGTACCAACAGACCGTGAGAAAAGCTTCGCCCTCATCTCCTGCCTTACCGGGAAAGCCCTGGAGTGGGCCAACGCTGTGTGTGGAGAGGATAAGGCGTTGGACCATTTTGAGGAGCTCATCTGCCATTTCCGGAAGGTATTCGACCACCCATCCGAAGGCAGAGCAGCAGGTGAGCTCCTCTATCATCTGAGGCAGGGGAGGAGGAGTGCTCAGGAGTTCGCGTTGGAGTTTAGGACTTTGGCTGCCGGCGCTGGATGGAGCGACAGGGCCCTGATCGACCACTACCGTTGTAGTCTACGCGAGGACGTCCGTCGGGAGCTGGCCTGTAGAGACACCACCCTCAACTTCGACCAACTGGTGGATATGTCCATCAGGCTGGACAACATGCTGGCTACTCGGGGACGTCTAGATCGGGGTCTGGTTGTTCCATCCTCTCGCACTCTCTCTCCCGAACCTATGGAATTGGGAGGGATGGTGCGCAGGGAGACTGGAGGGGGTACCCGCTCGAGCACCATCTATGATCGCAGAGATCACACTGCTGATCGGTGCCGGGTTGGTTCCTCTGGGAATAGAGAAGGCAGGCAGGGCACTCTGGCATCACCCCAGGTGAGTAGGCACCATACTCATCCAGAGCCCTCTGCTGCACTTATGTTTGTCTCTGTCACCTTTCCGGATTTTTCCCTGCATTCCCAGTATAAGGCGCTAGTAGATTCAGGCGCGGCTGGGAATTTCATTAATAAAAATTTAGCTTATAGTTTAGGGATTCCTATTGTTTCTGTGGATATGCCTTTCCCTATTCATGCCTTAGATAGTCGACCAATAGGGTCAGGGTTTATCAGGGAGGTCACCGCACCTTTGTCTATGATAACGCAGGAGGGTCACAAGGAGAAGATTAGTCTTTTCCTTATTGATTCCCCTGCGTATTCTGTGGTGTTAGGCCTACCCTGGTTAACTACTCATAACCCCACTGTTTCTTGGCCACAGAGGGCTCTCACGGGGTGGTCGCGAGAGTGCTCAGGTAGGTGTGTAGGGGTTTCCGTTGGTGCTACTACGGTGGAAAGTCCAGACCAGGTTTCCACCGTGCGCATTCCCCCAGAATATGCCGATTTGGCACTCGCCTTCTGTAAAAAGAAGGCGACTCAATTACCACCCCATCGACAGGGGGATTGTGCGATAGATCTCCTGGTAGACGCTGCATATCCCAGGAGTCACGTGTATCCTCTGTCGCAAGCGGAGACAGTGGCTATGGATAATTATATCTCTGAATCCCTGCGTCAGGGGTTCATTCAGCCATCCATTTCACCCGCCTCTTCGAGTTTCTTTTTTGTGAAGAAGAAGGATGGCGGTTTACGCCCGTGCATTGATTATCGAGACCTTAATAAAATCACGGTAAAATATAGTTACCCGCTACCTTTGATTAATACAGTAATGGAGTCAATGCGCGGGGCCCGCTTCTTCACAAAATTGGATCTCAGGAGTGCGTACAATCTGGTGCGTATTAGGAGGGGTGATGAGTGGAAGACGGCATTTAGCACCACCTCAGGTCATTATGAGTACCTGGTCATGCCATATGGGTTGATGAATGCTCCATCAGTCTTCCAATCGTTTGTAGATGAGATCTTCAGGGACCTGAACGGGCAGGGTGTAGTGGTGTATATCGATGATATTTTGATATACTCTGCTACACGCGCTGAGCATGTGTCCTTAGTGCGCAGGGTGCTTGGTCGCCTGTTGGAGCATGATTTATATGTCAAGGCTGAGAAATGCTTGTTCTTCCAACAATCCATCTCCTTCCTAGGGCATCAGATTTCCACTTCAGGAGTGGAAATGGAGAGCGACCGCATTACAGCCGTGCGTAATTGGCCGACTCCAACCACGGTAAAGGAGGTGCAGCGTTTTTTAGGGTTTGCCAATTACTACCGGAGATTTATCCGGGGTTTTGGTCAGGTTGCAGCTCCCATTACCTCACTGCTAAAGGGGGGACCGGTGCGCTTGCAGTGGTCGGCCGAGGCGAATAGGGCTTTTGGTAAACTGAAGGCTCTGTTTACCTCGGCGCCTGTGTTGGCTCATCCGGATCCCTCTTTGCCATTCATAGTAGAGGTGGACGCATCCGAAGCTGGGATAGGAGCAGTGCTCTCTCAGCGTTCGGGTGTGCCACCGAAGCTTCGCCCCTGTGCTTTCTTTTCGAAGAAGCTCAGCCCGGCGGAGCGTAACTATGATGTGGGGGACCGAGAGCTGTTAGCTGTCGTAAAAGCCTTGAAGGTGTGGAGGCATTGGCTTGAGGGGGCTAATCACCCTTTTCTCATCTGGACTGACCACCGCAATCTGGAGTACATCCGGCAGGCGAAGAGACTAAATCCTCGCCAGGCAAGGTGGGCCATGTTTTTCACTCGTTTTGTGTTTACGCTTACTTACAGACCAGGCTCCCAGAACGTCAAGGCAGACGCATTGTCTCGGCTGTATGACACAGAGGAGCGACCCATGGATCCCACTCCCATACTCCCAGAGTCGTGTTTGGTGGCGCCAGTAGTGTGGGAGCTGGACGCGGACATTGAGCGGGCGTCACGTGCAGAGCCCTCTCCTCCTGAGTGTCCAGCTGGTCGTCTGTACGTTCCGTCTGCTGTCCGCGACCGATTGATCTATTGGGCTCACACATCACCCTCCTCTGGTCATCCTGGGATAGGTCGGACGATGCGCTGTCTTGATGGGAGGTACTGGTGGCCCACTTTAGCTAAGGACGTGAGGATTTATGTTTCCTCCTGTTCGGTGTGCGCCCAGTGCAAGGCTCCTAGACACCTGCCTAGAGGTAAGCTTTTACCTTTACCCGTTCCTCAACGGCCGTGGTCGCACCTGTCAGTGGATTTTGTGACTGATCTTCCACCTTCACAGGGTTACACCACGATCCTGGTCGTTGTGGATCGGTTTTCTAAGTCCTGTCGTCTTCTCCCTTTGCCCGGTCTCCCTACGGCCTTACAAACTGCGGAGGCTCTGTTTACACATGTTTTCCGGCATTATGGGGTGCCTGAGGATATAGTGTCTGATCGGGGTCCCCAGTTCACGTCAAGGGTCTGGAAGGCGTTCATGGAACGTCTGGGGATCTCGGTTAGTCTTACCTCAGGTTTTCACCCCGAGAGTAATGGGCAGGTGGAGAGAGTTAACCAGGATGTGGGCAGGTTTCTGCGGTCCTATTGCCAGGACCGGCCAGGGGAGTGGGCGAAGTTCGTGCCCTGGGCAGAGATAGCCCAGAACTCGCTACGTCACTCCTCTACTAACCTTACCCCTTTTCAATGTGTATTAGGGTATCAGCCGGTTCTGGCTCCTTGGCATCAGAGTCAGACCGAAGCTCCTGCGGTGGACAATTGGTTTCGGCACGCTGAGGAAACTTGGGAGGCAGCCCACGTCCACCTTCAGCGTGCCATAAGGCGCCAGAAAATTGGCGCAGACCGTCGCCGCAGTGAGGCCCCGGTGTTTGTACCAGGGGACAGGGTCTGGCTCTCGACCCGAAACCTGCCCCTCCGCCTGCTCTGCCGGAAGCTGTGTCCGCGGTTTGTGGGGCCGTTTAAAGTCCTGAGGAGAGTGAACGAGGTATGTTATAGATTACAACTGCCCATTAATTACCGTATTAACCCCTCGTTCCATGTGTCTCTCCTCAGGCCGGTGGTGGCTGGCCCGCTCCAGGAGGCTGAAGTGCGTGAAGTTCCTCCGCCTCCTCTAGACATCGAGGGGGCCCCGGCGTACGCTATTCGATCCATTTTGGATTCGAGACGTCGGGCGAGGGGCCTTCAGTACCTCGTGGACTGGGAGGGGTACGGGCCGGAGGAGAGATGCTGGGTTCCGGTGGAGGACGTTTTAGATCCTTCTATGTTAAAAGAATTCCACCGCCTCCATCCGGATCGCCCTGCACCTCGCCCTCCGGGTCGTCCCCGAGGCCGGTGTCGACGCGCTGCTGGAGCCGCGCGTCAGGGGGGGGGTAATGTCACGACTTCTGCCGAAGTCGTTGCCTCTCCTTGTCCGGGCGGTGTTCGGCGGTCGACTTCACCGGTCTTCTAGTCATCATCGATCCATTTTTCATTTTCCATTGGTTTTGTCTTGTCTTCCCACACACCTGTTGTCAATCCCATTTCATTACCTGTTGTGTATTTAACCCTCTGTTTCCCTTCATGTGTTTGTCAGAGATTGTTCGTTGTCAAGTGTTGTGTGTTTTGTGTATAAGTGTGCGATGGGTCTTCATACCCAGATTTAGTATTATATTTTATTAGTGAGTGTTATGGAGCTTATTACTGGAACTTTTATTAAAGTACTCCATGCTACACTCTATTTTGACTCTCCTGCGCCTGACTTCCTCTGCCACTTATACACGCCATTGTGACAGGTGCTTTGATTACAGCGTGGCACACATCCTCAACTTCCCACTCTGCTTTGTTAAGTTCGAAGGATAGAGGTCACCACGGGTGTCAGAGCTAACTGTACTCGTTTAATCATAACGTTCACCTGAACAATACAGAATGTGGGGTGTAAAATAACCCCAGGGTCAACCACTGTAACAATAACACATTGCGTGACTATCTTACTGTACAGCTATAACATGCTCCCACTCTGCTGCTGGCCCTGAAACCGTGAACACCACATACACCCCAGGCTGAACCTGTAGGGCGCCCCTTACCCTCTCTCATAAGGACGCACTCACACATCGATGCCCACATACATATCTGTGCATGCACATACACACACACACACACACACTCATAACCACTCACACTCATGCCTGCACCCACACACAATTACACTCCACCCCTCACACCTCTGTGAGTCACGGCCCATCAAAGAGGCCCTGGGTGGTGTTTCTGTTTACAGCCCCGCCTCTTCCTCCGAGTGAGCGCACTTCCTGAAACGACCGTCGTCAAACACACACACATGCACGCCCACACAAGAATCCATAAAGAAAGAGCGTGCGTGACACTGTGCACAGCTGTGTGGGCTGGCATTAGAGAGGGCTGTGAGAGAGCAATGAAAGGGCAGAACAGAGAATGACTGAACTGCAGAGCTAAGCTGCTAGCCACTGTAAACTGACTGTCAGATCGAAGGTTTTTATGAATATCTGAAGAAATAAGTAAAAACAACTAGATTTGACTAAACTTTGAGATGAGAAATACTGTATTGAGAGAGACTAGTAAGGATAGGATGAGAAGAGCCTCTCGGTCTCTCTCTCTCTCTCTCTATCTCTGTCTCTTTCTCTGTTTCTCTTTCTCTCTCTGTTTCTGTTTCTCTCTCTCTCTGTGTCTCTTTTTCTCTCTCTCTCGGTCTCTCTCTTTCTCTCTCTCTCTGTCTCTCTCTCTCTCTCTCTCTCTGTTTCTCTTTCTCTCTGTCTCTCTGTCTCTCTCTGTCTCTCTCTCTCTCCCTGTCTCTCTCCCTCTCTGTCTCTCTCTATTGAGTATTGATCAACTGTCAAAGCTTGACCTTGATTCATTGTGACACACTCCTACTTGATAAGTCACGTGTGTGTGTGTGTGTGAGAGAGACTGTCAAGCCAATACGTCAAATGTGTCAACATTCTAACGCAATCAACAACATATTTAGTTCAGTGCGTCAACAGCATTAAATGCAACATCCTTTTAGTTTTCTACTACCATCTGCCTTTCTGTGTCCCAGAGCAACCTCGTAGTAAAAACATGACATGAAGACCAGCTGAATTGGATTGTGGTTTAATCTCCGTTTCCAGGAAGACATAGGAGGGTTGGCGTCCTGGGAGCCACTCTGGGAGTCACTCTGATTCCTCTGCTCCTGATGAGAGACCTCTGACAGCATGCAACAACAGGATTGTGTTTATAATACACAAAGGGACAGTTTCCTGATGTCAGATTATGCCTAATAATGGACTAGGAAAGCGTGCTCAATATAAAATCTTAATTGAAATCGCTTTAAAGGCCAGGACCTGGCTAAATCGGTGTGTCCGAGAAACCAGCCCATAGTCAGTCACTCAATAAAGTCAGACAATAAAGTGTCATCTATATATTTGGATATCATACGCCCAAATCATATGCTGCTGATATTAAAGTCACAATGAAGTTGCCAACGTGGTTTTAGCGGATGACTGAAAGGGGTTTAGGTGACATCAGGTCTCTAAAATATGCTGTCTGGTTGTCAAATACTAACAAATACTATAACAAATAGCTTACATTTTCAAAACAGTCCTGTATTTCACCTCAGAAACCACCTCTTTTTTCTACATATAGACTTCTAATGGAAGTCAAAATTCATGTAAGGCAGAGGCTGGAAGCCATCTGGAAAATATACCATGGAAAAAAGAGAGCGAGCGAGAAAATCAATGTAGAACGTCTATTTGGGGCCAAACAAATGTGTTGATGAATCCACTTCTCAGTAGGTCATGAGGATGGATGTATTTTCTGTGCCCGTCCTGAGGTCTGGACCGGGCCCGGGAGAGCAGAACACACTAATGGCTATCATCTGGTGGCTCTCGCCATCGGCTGTGTCCCCCCTCCTCACCCTCTCCTCCTCCTCTCATTCACTGTGCCCCTGCCTCTTCACGGCAATTGGAGGCCGAGTGCGAGGAGTGTATGGTACTGTATATCAGTGCTAAGTGCAACGCGATACACACACACACACACACACACACACACACACACACACACACACACGCGCGCGCACACGCACACGCACACGCAGCCATTCAGAAAAAGTACTGCGTATAACTCTGTTCGCACTGTACAGTACACACAGAAGCCAAATGAAAGGAATCAAACAAAATGTAGAAATGAAATACCAATAAAAGACCGAATCTAACCACAGGCTCTCTACTAGAACACAGAAGAAGTGGTGCTCTAACACATGGTGTTGTGTGGGCGGCGTGGGAGGAGAGGTACTTAAACAGTGACTATCAAAAGGTTGTCGTCTCCTCCTTCACATTTAAAACACCTCTCTCGCTGAGGAGTGTCAGGGCCTCTGAATAAATACTACATCAACAAACCTGACTCACCTACTGAAGTGGGAGTGAACAGATACGAATCTGTGGTTAGCTGTAGTAGTACTGAGGAGGGTCGACATCACCCTACAGCCCGCAGAACAGTAGTATGGACGGGGAGAGTTGATTTACTCAGACACACACTGCATAACCTCCCCAGCTCAATGCAACTTCTATGGGCCAGCGCTCCTGCTTCGCTAAAGGGTAATGATCAGAAAGTGAAACGAGGTGTGAATGACTGGGAATAGTGTGTTTAGTCATAATCTCTCTATGGCTGAGCTAATGGTCTGATGTGCACTGAGCTGGTTTACCGTGTGGTTCAATGGCCCCTGCCGACCACAAGTCTCCAACATGGCTCTTCATGCCTAGGGAACTGTGGGATTGTTGATATTGTACATATGATATACAGGTAGGTGGACAGCTACACTACAAATCGGAGTTCAAAGGTCAGACTGGATTGGTTCTAATCTGGAGCAAGTGCGGTGTAGGTGAAAACACAGCAGGGCGCCAAACACACATATTCTTAAACATACAGTGCTGTGAAAAAGTATTTGCCCCTTTCCGGATTTCTTATTTTTTTGCACATTTGTCACACTTAAATGTTTCAGATCATCAAACAAATGTAAATATTACACAAAGATAACCCAATTAAACACAACGTTTTTAAGTGATCATTTTATTTATTAAGGGAAAAAAGCTATCTGAACCTTCACGGCTCTATGTGAAAAAGTAATTGCCCCTCCCTTGTTAAATCATGAATTTACTGTGGTTAATCACATTTTTTGGAAAGCTGAGTTCAATTTCACGAGCCACACCTAGGCCTGATTACTGCCAGACCTGTTGAATCAAGAAATCACTTAAATAGAACCTGTCTGACAAAGTAGGCTAAAAGATCTCAAAAAGCAAGACATCATGACGCGATCCAAAGAAATTCAGGAACAGATGAGAAACAAAGTAATTGACATCTATCAGTCTGGAAAGGGTTACAAAGCCATTTCTAAAGCTTTGGGACTCCAGCGAACCACAGTGAGAGACATTATCCACAAATGGAGAAAATTTGGAACAGTGGTGAACCTTCCCAGGAGTGGCCGGTCTACCAAAATGACCCCAAGAGCGCAGCGACGACTCATCCAAGAGGTCACAAAAGAACCCACAACAACATCTAAAGAACTGCAGGCCTCACTTGCCCCAGTTAAGGGCAGTGTTCATGACTCAACCAGAAGAAAGAGACTGGGCAAAAATGGCATCCATGGCAGAGTTCCAAGGCAAAAACCACTGCTGAACAAAAATAACATAAAGGCTTGTCTCACTTTTGGCAAAAAAACATCTTGATGATCCCCAAGACTTTTGGGAAAATATTCTGTGGACTGATGAGACAAAAGTTAAACTTTTTGGAAGGTGTGTGTCCTATTATGTCTGGTGTAAACGTAACAGAACATTTCAGAAAAAGAACATCATACCAACAGTAAATATGGTGGTGGTAGTGTGATGGTCTGGGGCTGCTTTGCTACTTCAGGACCTGGATGACTTGCTGTGATTGATGGAACCATGAATTCTGCTCTCTACCAAAAAATCCTGAAGGAGAATGTCCGGCCATCAGTTCGTGACCTCAAGCTGAAACGCACTTGAGTTCTGCAGCAGGACAATGATCCAAAACACACCAGCAAGTCCACCTCTGAATGGCTTAAAAAAAAACGAAATTAAGGTTTTGGAGTGGCCTAGTAAAAGTCCGGACTTGAATCCGATTGAGATGCTG